>NC_077234.1:19813160-19948160 GCF_027887165.1 Monodelphis domestica
ACCTGAAAAGAGGACAGTTCTCTTACTTTACTTTATTTCAGATGAGGAAACTGAGACCCAGTGCTAAGAAACATGCCCACATTCATTGGCAGTGAGCATTACAGGTACAACTTGGGAGGCAGCACCCATTTTCCGCTTATTCTTTACTCACATCAATTCTTAACCTTTTTGTGCTCTGAACCTCTTAGGAAGCCATTCTGGTGACCCCATGGATCTATTCTCAGAATCATGGTATTAAAGGCATAAAAATAGCATAGATAGACACAAAAGAAAGCAATTATACAGGTGTATTTTTGAAATAGAAAAAAACCAACAACCCATTGAGCTCACAGACCTTAAGTTAAGAACCTAATGTTGTACCCACCAATTTTGAGTCTTTCTACATTGTCCCCATGCCAGGACATCCATCTTCCTCACTTCCCTTCTTGGAATCCCCAGCTGCCTTCAGGGATCAGTTCAAGTGTTTCCTCCTACCCCAGAGCCTTCTTGATCCCTCCTCCTCCTCCATTAACTATCACCCCATTAATTTGTGTAGATTTCAGTAATTACTTCTTTTTGTACATGTTGTTCCTCAGCAAAATGTTGGCTTTTAGAGGGCAGGAATTCTTTCGTTTTTATCTCGACTTTATCAGCAATCGGTCAATCAATAAACATTTACTAAGCACCTATTATGTGCTGGACATTATGCTAAGCACTGGGGATATAAAGAGAGACAAAAGCCACGGAACCCTCAAGGAACTCAGTCTAATGGGGGAACTTATAATTGAATTCTCAGCACCTAGGGAAGTGTCAGCACATAGTAGGTGTTTAATATATATATATATATATATATATATTTGTTGAATTGATTTAAGATCATCACAATTGCATCTGTGAAATGTACACAGCATCAGCTTGAGGAAACAGCCTGTTCTTTCTTTTTGTACCAAACTCTCCCCTAACCCTTCCAGCTGCTCAATCGTATCATCTGGGAGACAGATGAAAATACTTGACTTCCTTTGTCTTTTAACTTTTATGATCATCAGACTTTGTCAACAGCCAGAAGCAGAGAATGTTCCTGGGTTATGTTTTCCAGCATCAGGTTCTTTTTGTAGAGTAACAGTCAAACAAAGGAAAGCTTTGCAGCCTGGAGGAAGGATTGGAGAGAAGATATTTACAGAATTGTTTCTAATTGGACATGAGACAGAAAGTCGACTAGCCAGAGGCCACTGAGCGGCATTTCTTATATGTCAAGTCTTTATTGAGTGGTTTTGGAGTTCTTTTACCACCCACTGGCTAAGCTGGGAGGGACCACCCTGCTGTCTAGTCCACCCATCCCACCCCATTTTACAGAGGAGAAAACTGAGGCAAATTGACTAGCCCAAAGTTATAGATTTGCAGCCACTACCATCCTTTTTGTTTTTGTTGTTCCCGAGGCATTTCAGTTGTGTTCGACTCTTCATGACTCCATCAGGGTGTTCTTGGCAAAAATACTGAAGTAGTGTGCCATTTCCTTCTCCAGCTCAATTTTACAGATGAGGAAATGGAGGCAAACGTAATTAAGTGCTTGCTGAGGATCATACAACTAGTAAGTGTCTGAGGCCAGATTTAAATTCAGGAAGATGAGTGTTCCTGATCCCAAGACTGGCACTCTATCCACTGGGCCACTTAGCTACCCCTCTGATAAGTATGCTAAGTCTTATGGTTCTCCCTTTAGTCTACCTCACACTTTCATCTCCTCTCACCATTCCAAGAGCCTACAAATTGGCTTCTATGCCTTGTCTTTCTCTCCTTCAATGCATCTTCCACTCAGTTGCCAAAGTGATTTACCTAAAGTAAATCCTCCCACCACAACTCAATACACTCCAATGACTTCCCAATACCTCTAGGAAAAAAATAATATTGCCTGCTCTGTTGGGCGTTTAAGGTTCCTCTTCTTCCTCGCAATAATAATGGCTGGCACTTATCTAGCAGCTTTAAGGTTTGCCAAAGCATTTTACATAGATTAACTTACTTGGTCCTCACAACCATCCTAGGAGGCAGGTGCAATTATTTTCTCAACTTTATAGGTAGCTGAATTGCCTAGTGGATAGAGCACTGGGTCTGGAGTCAGGAAGACCTCAGTTCAAATCCAGCCTCAGCCACTTACTGGCTGTGTGACCTTGGTCAAGTCATCAACCTTTGTTTGCCTCTGTAAAATAATAATAGCACCTTCCTCCCAGTGATGTTGAGAGGATTAAATGAGGCAATATTTGTAAGTGCTTGGCACACAGAAAACACTTAATAAATGGTTATTGATTGGATTGGAGCAGAGAGTGAAGAAAAGCTGAGAGTCCATTTAGAGAGCTGTTGTGTGATAGTCCAGTGGATAAGAAGTAATGAGGTCTTGAACTAGGCTGGTGGCTAGAAGAACAGAAAGAAGTGGGTGGATGTGAGCTATATTATGGAGGGGGGATTGATGAGTCTTGGTGAAACATGAGCTCTTCAACTAAAAGCTAGAAAGGATATTAGAAACCACCTCGTCTGACTCCTTCAATTTGCAGATGGAGAAATAGTGTGAAACTGAAAGCCAAAGCTATGGAGGGACTAAATCTCCTTCCCCCATCCTCTCCCGGGGAAGAGGTTACTATTGAGACCTGAACCCAGTTCCAGAACAATTGATGGAGTAAAGATTTGTCCTTCGGTATCTGTATGAAATATTCTCTCTCATGAAAAAACAAGGCAGAGGCGAAATTAGCCTTGGGGCATGGGAGGATAAATAAAATCTGGGAAGCTTTATATAGAAGGAGGAATATGGGTATTTTGGGCACAGTATCGACTGGATTCAAAAGTGGACTTTTAAAAAATTCATTTACCCTATTAATCATTAAAAGCAACAAAAACCACCAGCACCAGACCTGAAATTGGTCCAAGAACATGGTAGTTCAAGAACCCTCTTGCCAAAGGATCCTCTATTTTCTGTGGCAGGAGAGCACTCAAGTCGTGCAGCATTGAGTGTTCTCATCTCCCAACGTATGATGCTGCCATTTTGCTGAAAGGCCAGGCTCGGGCTTCAAAGAAAACGATGACTCATTCTTGGCTGCTCAGGACCAAGTCCTCTAATCTGATTTTTAGAACAAGTTGTACCAACTTTAAAAATAAACATTTTAAAGACAAATTACTCTTTCTGTCCTGGATGTCTCTTGTAGCCTTTGTGTTTAGAAATCAGAGACACTGATCTCTTCCACCATGGGGAGGAGGGAGCCGTATCCTCTCCTGAGGGTGCTTTTGGAGAACTGATCCCATGTGGAGGAACTGGGCTTGGGAGAGTCTACGGAAGCCATCCCCAAAGTGCGATCTGAGGATATCTGAGACCGCTTCAAGGGATTCAGGAGATGAAAACTATTTTCTTTTTCTTCTTTAAACTCTTCCCTTCCATCTTAGAATCAATATTGTTTATTGGTTCCAAGGCAGAAGAGTAGAAAGGGCCAGGCAACGGGGGTTAAATGACCTGCATGGGGTCACACACTTAGGAAGTGTCTGAGGCTAGATTTAAACTCAGAATCTCCTGTCTTTAGGTCTGGCTCTCACATCACTGAGCCACCTGGCTGCTCCCCAGGTAAGTTGTTTTTTTTTATCTCTTTCTGAAAACAAAGAGTTTTCCCTAAAACACTGACTTGACTGATTGAGAGTGGTACCACAGGGCCAGCCCTTCTCTCAGTCTGGACCCCATGGCTCCTGCAGTTTGCCCACCCCCACCCCCCCCCCCCCGGCCTTATTTTATTTCTTTTTTCCCCCTCCAGAACAAAGAGAGCCAATATAACAAAAACAAGTCTGGCTTTGGAATCTGCCCACCTTTCACGGCAGACGTTTCAGTTCTGCCCTGGACAAATCATTTTCCTTCTCTCAAGCACAGGGGTTGGGCTTGGCCATCCCTGGAGCCTCTCTTGTCAGCCCTGGGCTTCAGCTCCTTTCTCTCAGGCTTAGCTACTGAGCATCAGCAATGCATGGAGTGCCAAGCCCTACCGGTCCTCCAGGAAATCATTCCTGACTCCTAAAGCCAAACAACAGGGACAGGCTTGGAGGCTGGACCCGATGACTGTCTTCAAGTGCGACGGGGCCAGGATTTATTCCTCTTGGCCTCAGAGGCAGAACCAGGAGCACCGGGTAGCCTGCTGCGATGGAGGAGCCATGGAGAAATTAACTCACAGGACGTGGCTGGAATCTTGGCTTTGCTATTTGCCTCCGGGCTGGCCCAGCTCCCTTCTCCAGACCTCAGTCCCCCTTATCTCAAGTCACACCTAGCTCTAAGATCCTGTGCTAGCAAGGTACAAAGAGAGAGATGTCAGCTCAGTGGAGGAGGGCAAAACTTCTGGAGGACGGGATTCTATCCCTGGAGGACTTGAGGTGGCGGCTGCTTATCAGGAAGGCTATTCATAAATCATATATTACTATTTATTATATGACACGGGACTATACAGCGTACGCTGCCAAGATTATATTACTAAAGTAAATATAATACTATAATAGTATACAAAGTAATTCTACCGAATGTATCCCATAGAAGATAAATAATTTTACTACATATGCTATGAGTCTATTATATATATTCTATCTTATATACTATATATGAGTCTCTGTATATTCTACTCTATGCCCCATGAGTCATATATATTCTATTATATGTACTATATGATAAATGAGTCTCTATTATATATAAAATAGTCTATTATATATCATATGAGTCATATATTCTATTATATATGCTATATAATAAATGAGTCTATATATATATAAAATAGTCTATTATATATCATACAATGAGTCATATATACTATATAATAAATGAGTCTATATATATATAAAATAGTCTATTATATATCATACAATGAGTCATATATACCATATGATAAATGAGTCTCTATTATATATAAAATAGTCTATTATATATCATATGAGTCATATATTCTATTATATATACTATATAATGAGTCTATATATATATAAAATAGTCTATTATATATCATACAATGAGTCATATACTATATGATAAATGAGTCTCTATTATATTTAATAGTCTATTATATATCATATAATGAGTCATATATATTCTATTATATGTACTATATGATAAATGAGTCTCTATTATATATAAAATAGTCTATTATATATCATATGAGTCATATATTCTATTATATATACTATATAATAAATGAGTCTATTATATATATAGTCTATTATATATCATAATGAGTCATATATACTATATGATAAATGTATCCAGTTGTTTTCTTTATTATATGATTTATCTGTTGGAATAGACTATTCAGGGGCTTTCACATTGGTCCATTGGCCCCGCTACGCAAGCCGCTTGGCCAGTGCTTTTCTTTGAATCCATCCTCCAACCTAGCTCTAACACCTAAGAGGAGCAGCGAGGCTCGGCCATTTGGAGTCTCCTGGGACGTCTGGCTTCAGGGGTGGGATGGACGTCATTAGCATCAGCGTCTTCACTGACATCTCAGCAGAGATGAAGGATGGAGGCTTTGGAAATTGGGCTGGAGAAATTCCTTATTGTTGATTGAGCCTAGCTGGAGCCAAGTGTGTCGTCCATTGACGTATCATGGAGGGGTTCTGAAGAATAAGTCTTCTGGAACAAGCATCCTCCATAGAATTAGCTTCAGATTATAGTCGGTCTTGAACCAATCCTACATTTCATCCACAGCACTCTGGGGTTCTGCTCCATGAATGAGCTGACCTCTATCTGCTCTGGTTCAAGCTTCTCTCTCCCAGAAATCTCCAAAACCCAGACCTGGGAACCCAAGGTCAAAGACATCACCTACTGGGCAGTTCTGGCATGGCATCTGCTTGAGCCCCTGCCCTGCACAGCAATGGCCACGAAGCCAGTGCAACAGAGAAATGAAGAAACTGAGTCTACCAACTCATAGTGCCACATTTATTAGCTCATTATTAAGATGGCAAGTTTTGGTGGAGAAAACAAATATGACCAACTCTAAGTTACGTGGGAGACATTCTTCCCGTAAATACGGTAAGGGAAAATACTCAGTGGAGCCTTTTACTGGGGAGGCAGCATGATAGAGGGGAAGGAGTGCCAGATTGGAGTCAAGAAGATGGGTTCAAATCCCACCTTTTAACAACTTACTAATGAGTGCACCATGTCACCTGGAACAGGGAAGACTTCATGGAGGAGGTGACCAGCAGGCAAGGGAGGGAGTCCACTTCAGAAACTAGAGCCTGCGTAGGCAAAAGGACAGGTGTGGTAATGGTCGTGTGCCCAGGGAAATATGCGGCCAGAGAATAGAAACTGGAGAACGCAAGGCAGTGTGGGGGAAGATGATGCTGGAAGAAGACTGGGATAGCCCTCAGGTCCCAGGATCAGCAGCTTACACATGTAGGAATGGATATGAGTTATATATGTAGAGTTTCTATGCACATATGTTTGCATTTTAGATCATTTTGAATGAGAACGATAATAATAGTCAATAATTCCCGGCCATCTCCCTCTCCTTCCCATAGGAAGTGTGGACTCCCTTCCTGGAACCACACCAACCCCTGATAGGAAGCCTTTGGCTTTATTTTGCTGACAAGCGGGTTTCTGTGCCGCCTCGACAGCCTTCGTCCCTCTCCCCCTTGCTGTGTCCTCTTGCCCCATTAGACAATAAGCTTCTTGAGGGCAGCAGTCGTCTGCGTAGTTTGTATTTGCATCCCTAGTGCTCAGCGCAGGACCCGGCACATCACAGGTGCTTGATGGACGCCCCTCCTTTCCAACTAGATTCTGTTTCACTGCATGCTTACGTCAGGGCTGCGAGGAGAGCGCAGCAGGTATTCCGATGGCCAAAGGAAGGAGGAAAGCACCAAAGCTCCAACACGTGATGGGATTTCCCAAGGGCGCCCGGCGATTCATCAGGAAATGCATGAACGTTGCTTGTCCTCTTCTGGCTCCCAAGCCTAGATCTTGGCCCATCCAGACATTTGGGATGCACCCAAGGCAGAGCCATCATTTTCCAGCTTCCTGTCATCTACAGCTGGGATAAGCCCACCATCTATGGCTTTGTTCAAGCAGCAGGGGAGAAAGTCACTGAACGAATGTTGAATGGGGGCTTCACTGTTCCCTGTTTTATGGGTGTCCAGAGAAGAAGAGAAGCACAGGATCAGGGCCCTGCTTAGCGGGGAAGGAGCTCTGGAGAAATTATGCCAACATTTCTCACTCTCCTCTGTGACTTTCCACTACCCACTCTGGGTCTAGATTTTGGTTCAAAAATACAGAGGAGAAACACTGAGAAATGCCAAGCAGCGAGGGAGTTGAGATGACATTTTAACTTGCAAATGTCATGAAAAGAGCCTCCACCATGTCAGCAAGTTTTCGCTGGTTGTCTATAATTACTCTTGGCTCTTTTTATGATCATCTGCGTTTGGACGTGTCCTTGAGAAACCTGAGGATGAGCCTGCTTTGTGGGTGGCCTGTGCACACCGGGAAGCCAGGAGAGATCAGCTGTCCTAGCAGACCTGTCTTGGAGAGGGAAGTTCTGGTCTTTGGACCAGTTGGTGCGTGTCCAATCACTGCATGTGACACACCAATGACATCAGAGCTCTAGGGCTTCACCTGATGAGATATATCAGGCTAGATAAATGATACCACGTTCTAGAGGGGACTAGACTCTGCTAGAGAGACAGGGAGAGAAAGACTAAAAGAGTGGTTCAATTTGTAATTAATATCAGAGTCTTTTAAAACTAATCTGTCATGAAAAATGTTTGTACAAAAATATTTATAGCTGAGCTTTTTGTGGTGGCAAAAATTGGAAACTGGGGAGGGTGTCCCTCAATTGGGGAATGACTGAACACATTGTGGTATCTGATGGTGATGATGGAATAATATTGTGCGGTAAGGAATGATGACCTGGAGGGATTCTATATGATCTGGGAGAACCTCAATGAACTGATGCAGAGTGAAATGGGCAGAACCAGAACATTGTACACAGAAAGTGAAACATTATGTAATATAATGTAATAGACTTTGCTACTGATAGCAACACAATGACCCAGCACAATTCTGAGAGATTTAGGAGAAAGAATGTATCCATGTCCAGAGAAAGAACTGTGGGAGCGGAAACGCGGAAGAAAAACAAAGGATCAATCATTTGTTTATACAGGTACGTGATTTAGGGTTTCAATTTTAAAAGGTGACTCTCTTACAAAAATGAATACTATGGAAATAGGATTTGGGTGATAATACATGTATAACCCAGTCGAATTGTTTGTTGGCTCGGGGATGGGGGAGGGAGACAACATGAATCATGCAACCAAGGAAAAATACTTTAAAATATATATTTTTAAAACGTAATTATCTGGGGGGGGGGCAGCTACATAGCACAATGGATGGACCTGGGTTCAAATGTGACTGCAGATACTTCCTAGCCATTATGATCCTTCCTAGCTCTATGTAAGTAAGCCCCTTAACCCTGATCGCTCAGCCCTTGCTGCTCCTCTGTCTTAGAATTTATATTAAGATAGAAAGCAAAGGTTTAAAAAATGAATTAAATTAAATAAAAATAAACTGTCTCCCCAAAGCACTGATTACATAACAAAACACTGATGCCGCCGGGCCCACACTAGTCCCTAAACTCAGGGGTTGAATGAACTTTTTTTTAAATGGCCCTGGGAGCTACAGATGCTTGCTGTCATTCGAGGCCATGTCGCTGTGATGAAGAATAGCGTGACACGCTTTCTCACAGGGCGAAATGCTTTCTGTCCCCCAGAGTCCGTGTGCCTGAAGCGGTTCCTTGTTAGCCCATCTGGGCCTGGTTAGCTCAGCTGGTTAACAAACGGCCAGAAGGAGGCCAAGGCGCTCCCGCGTCTCTGGAGCTCTGTGGAGAGAACGCTGCATCTGGAGCCCATTTACATTTCGGCTGCTCTAACTCGAGGGAAGGACCTCTAACCCCCTCCGCACGCCGGACCTGGGCGCACTTACTGGCTGTAAGGGGGCCTCTTGGGAAAATCATGGGAAGTTCCCAGCCTCAGTTTCTTCACTTGGTTCCGGCCTCGCAGGGTGTAGGGTGAGAGGCTGAGCCGAGATACACGAAATACTTTGTAAACCTGAAGGCACTTTGAGCGTCCATCATGGACGGAGACGAGACAAAACCCCAATGCGCGAGCCGGCTGGAAGCCGATGGTCAGTCCCAAGCGGGATAGACGGGCGGAAAAAACAAAGCAGGAGAGCACCGGCGCATCACCCCGGGCGGAGGAGCGGCCGTTCAGGTTCAGGGCCTCTGCTGTGCTCGTGTGTCGCTGACTTTCTGGGTCGGGTTGATAGAGCTTAGTTTGTGCCAGGAACTGCGCTAGAGCTCCGTGTGCATGCTCGTGCCTTGGCATATACATGCAGACACCCACCACACAGACATGCACACAGACATACACACATGCAGATATCAACATACATCCACGTGGGCATCCATATCCATGCAGACACTCACACACGTACATGCAGACACCCACACAGCACACACATGCAGATATCAACACACATCCATGTGGACACCCACATCCATGCATGCAGACATTCACACACATCCATGCAGACACATCCACACACTCAGACACCCACCCACACATACATGTAGACACCCACACACATGCAGACATCCACATCCATGCATGCAGATATACACACATGCATGTAAACACCCTCACATGCAAACAAACACATACATGCACACAGACACACACATATGCAGACATCCAACATCACTTTTTCATTCTATCCAGATCTACTTGAGAATTGAGGGTCTCCTTAGCAGGAGTTTGTCTGCCCCCTAAGAATGACGCATTTAAGAAAGGAGCCTCATGGGATAGTGGAAAGCTCTCTGGGTTTGGATCTGGGTTCAAATTCTGGCTCTGCAGCTGTAGGACCCTGAGCATCCTTCTGAGCCTTCCAGTATCTGAAGATGTCAATGGATGAACCAACAGGGCTACGGTGACATTTGACCACTAGAGGTCGCTGGTGCTTCCAAAAATCAGACCAGGGGATGGTCTTGTCTATTGTCTTGTTTCTGATTACACCGTGAGCTTTAGGTTTGGAAGGGATGTCCCAGACAAATTCGGCTGCTCCTCCACCTCGTGTGTCACTGATGAGTAAACTGAGGCACAGGGAAATGACTTGCCTTGGGTCATGGAGTTGGTTAGTGGCAAAGTCAGGGTGTGGTTTATGGGAGAGAACACTGGATTTGGAATCACTGGGTTGAACCCCGGCTCTCATTTGCTTGTAGTGGGGCATCAAGAGCTGGGGAGACCCACACATAGGGAGACCCTTCCTGATGATGAAACTGTGATCCAGGGAGGGCAAGTGACTTGTCTAGAGACACACAGCTAGTCAGTGTCTGAGGCAGAATTTGAACTTGGGTCTTTCTGACTCCCACAGTCCAGTAGCCCGTCTACACATACCAGAGCATATCACAACCCTAAGGAGATCATTCAGCCCGATGTTTGCCAAATCCTGTGTGCTTTTCAAGCATGTTACCTCGTGTATTCTTACCATAATCCTGTAAAGTGGAAGGAACAGCTTTTATTTCCATTTTACGGGCAGAAAAGAAGAGAAAAAGCAGGTACACCAGGTCGAGGCTCCAGGCTGCTGACGGCACATTGTCCCGAGGCGATTCCTCTTCCAGACCTCCCTGAGGGCACCACCACTCGCCTCATGCTGGCTCCCGGCCGCCGCGCCACGCCAAGGCCCCAAGCTCTCACCAAAGCTGGTCGTTGCTACCTACAGCGATGGCCCTCATCCCCTCGGAGCCAGACCGCAGAATAGGGTTCGAGCTGTTCTTTCCGCGTTTCTCGCTCCAAGCCGTCTTGCGCTCAGTGATTTCCCCAAAGCCCCAGCCTGCCGCTGGATGGACGGCAGTGGCCTCCTGTGGCTTCTGGGATCAAACACAACCCTGTCTGGCTGCTCTTTGAAGCGCTCCACAAACAAGCCCCCGGCGTGCGCCGTCTTCCAGCAGCGTCTCCCACGTCTAAGTTCGGCTTTCCTGTCTTCAAGACTCCCCTCAATTCCCCCCTCTGGAGGAGGCTTCTTCCCCGTCCCCTCCAGCAGCTGCGTGTGTCCTGTCTGTGCATCCTATGTCTCTGCTCCAGCCCCCCTTGGGGGCTCCCGGAGGGCAGGGGCTCTTCCCACTTCTCTTGCACCCTCAGTCCTTTCAGCCACAGGTGGACGCACTGGACACGGACCAGATAAAGTGACGCCATTTTGGTTGTCTGAGTACAAAGGGCGGCACCCAACCAGCCAGCATGTAGCACAGTGCCTGGCACCCTGGGAGCACTTAGAAATGCTTGTCCACTGACGCTTGTGCCTGTTAGGAAGGGACAGCCAGGGGGCGCTTGCTTTTATTCTAAAACAGCGACCCCTGCTCTTAAAGTTATCCCCCCAAAGGAAAGCAGCTAGAACCTGGGTGCTCCGGCTCAAAACCACTGGCTGTAAGGTTAGTGCCAACAAAAACAGAGTATGAAGCTTCCATAGACCTTCCAGCGCTTGGCACGGTGCTGGGCACACAGTAGGTGCTTAATAAATGTTTAGTGAATGAATGAATGACTGGTAAGTGCATGAAATGGGAGATAGGACTGGATCATTGGCCATAAATTGAAAGAAGGGTCAAGCCGCAGAATCTCAAACTTGGCTTCCTTTTCATCAAATCCCTGAGAGATTCCTACCACGAGGGTTTACCTGGCATGGTTCACTGGCCTATTTTGAGGGTGCTGCAGGGCTTCTCCAAAGACGATAATGATCGTCAAGCCAGCTGGCATTTCCCCAAGCCCACTAGCTGGTATTCTCTCAGCTCACCAGCCCCCCGGCTTCCTCATGCCCATTTCTTTAGTTAAAAAAGGTGAGCTGCTTTGGCGATGGCCAGGGGTCTCCCTTACTAGGGACAGGAAGCAGCACATCAGTTCTCTGGATTGTTCTGGGAGCACTGAGCTCCTCTGCGGTAGCTAGTTAGTGGAGTGTCTCTATTGTTCCAAAGGAGATTGGGCATGGAACATTGTCTGTACAAGTCCTGGCTCCAACCCCAACTGCCTAATGACCCTGGGCAAGTCCATCACTGCCCAGGCAACTCTCTTCATGGACGTTAGAGCATCTGCAGCCACGGAGAGCTTCCGACTAGGACGTGCCTCACAGCAATGAAGCTAGTAATCCAGACCCAGAGGAATGTTCAGAGGAAGAGCAGAATTCCCTTCCTCCATGCCCTTCTCCATCTGGTAAGTTCCTATGAGCTTCCTCCAGGTACCCCCTGGTCTCCCCATGCCATGGAACTGACCGGCCCGGAGTTCTCAGAGTAAGTGTCGAGGGACAGACACTAAGGATCTTCTGCTGTGAGCCCTTCTCAGACCTTCTAGGAAGAAAGACGGCTGTGCTCCATTTTCAGGGAAATGTGCCCGCCGGGATGACTTTTTAAACATTGTGCCCCCAAGGTTTTGGGGATCCTTGTCCCTTACCTTCCATCAGCATCAACTCTAAAACCGAAGGGCTGGCCAATAGGGGTTGAGTGACTCGCCCAAGTCACACAGCTAGGAGGTGTCTGGGGCCAGGACTGAACCCAGGTCCTCTGGCCCCTAGACCCAGCAGCCTTCTCTCCACTGGGCTTCCACCTATTTGCTCCTGCCCTGTAGTGATTTTCCTGTTCTCAGGATTGGACTTGCAATTATATTGGCACAGGGGACTCTCAGAGATGAAATGTCTGGCTCTCAGTGCAGAGGAGCCCCTGCTCTACAACATACAGTCTAAGAGTTTTGGGGGAATATGTAGAGGTTAAGTGACTTGGCCAGGGTCACTTGGCCCACACAGGTCAGAGACAAGCCTTGAACTCATGCCTTTCTTTCGTTCTCCCTCTTCCTGACCCCTCTCCTTCTCCCTACCTTCTCTGTTAGAATTAATACTAAGTATGAGTTCCAAGGCAGAAGAGCAGTGAAGGCTAGAATGGGGGCTGATTGACCTGATCTAGCAAGGGTCTAAGGCTAAATCTGAACTCAGGACCTGCTGTCTCTCTGTCTGACTCCAAAGTCAGTTCTCTAGAGTCCACTCTCCTGCCTTACCTGTAAAGTTGGGCCAGCTCCTAGCACACATAATATTTCAGGTGTGTAAAGCACTTTTCATTCAAAGTTCTACCAGAAGTATAGTTACCCCCATTTTATGGATGAGGAAACAGAGGCTCGGCACTTGGAGCTGATTGGCTGGGAGGGAAACTCCAGCAGCCCCTTCAACACCCCACCTTCAGCACATCCTGTTTGGAAAGTGCCTTCTGCCCCCAACACTGCCCCCTCTGGAGCTGAGCCAAGGCCAATTCATCAGGCCATCCAGGGCCATGGATTAAAGCACCTTGTTCTGTCTGTTCCAGGCCCCCGGGGGCTGGGAGGGAGACATGAAACAGTGTCTGTTCTGAAAGTTACAGTCAGCAGCCACAATTGTTTCTGTTACCACCAGATAAAGGCACGATGGGAACTGCCAGGAATACAGGCTGTCCCTTTAAATTCGGGGAGCTGAGTCCTCCAGCCCAACCGATTAAAGTCCAGGAGGCTGCTGCCCCGGAAATGATCCCATGGCAAGGCGCCCTCCAAAGGGCCCCGACTGATGCCCTCCGGCCCTCGCCTTCTCTCTCCTGGCTGCCCTACACTCGCTGTGCCACCGGCTCAGAAGATGGGAGCAGGGAGGGCATCTGGCCCAGCTTCCTCCTTTCACAGGTCTTAAGCTCTCAGGAACTGGGCAAGAAGACACCTTAGAATAAAGCGAGTCCCGGCTTAAATGGGGCCTGTCCATACATGGCCCCATCTAGGACACTCACACCCAGCTGGGGAGGGAGGGAGGCGCTATCATTCTCCCCATTTCACAGCCCGGAACGCGGAGGCTGGTTGAGGCCGGATTCCAAACCAGGGCTTCCCGACTCCAAGGCCAGCAGAGCAAACCAAGCAGCTTTTCCGAGATCTCCGCGGAGGAGCCCGAAGCTAAAATGCGCGGAACTCGGACCCCGCCCCCGCCCCCGGCCCGGCACACAGGGTGCACCCAAACACTTGCTAACTGGTTGACTGCTTGGTGACTGAGAGCGCTAGGGAAGGCAGAAGGGGGACGCTGAGCCTCCCTATGGACCCCGCTCACCCCATCCAGCAGACAGCCTGTGGCCGCCTTTGAAGGATCGAGCGTCTACGGGGTTTGCTTGCCCTCCAGGCGCGGAGGCGGGGCCCCAGGGGGCCCCAGGGGCCTTCCCCAAGCCCGGGCTCCCGGAGTTTTAATTGAGTCCCCCGCGGGGTTTGGGCTCGGGACCAAGAGGGTAGGAGAACGCGACGCGGCATCCTTTAGAACGCAGTGACAGCGAGCTCTGAACGTAGGGCCAGAGATCTCTGGGGCAGAGACGAACTTTCGAATGCTGAGAGTTAATTAGAGGAGTTGGAGGACGCTGGGAAGCGAGACCCAGAGCGCCGGGACACCTAACGCACGCTCGGAGGAGGGTTAGGACGCCCAGACGGGACCTCCCGTGAGGTTGAGACAACAATGCTGAGGCTGGGGGCCACGGGACGAGAAGTTGTTGGACGGGACTTTAGGGAGAAGCAGCCAGTCAGTCCCAGGGAGGCGGGGGTGGGTGGGGCGCTTCGGATCATGAAGGGGTTTTCGAGCCTTCGGATGGAGGCCGGCGCCTTTACGGTTAGAAGGGAGTTTAGGACGTCGGACTGGGGGCTTTAGGGTCGGGTTACCCCACAGAAGTTGGATCGGGCTCTGGAACAAGGGACTTGGTTAGAAGGTTGAACGGGGGGGAGGGGTGAAGGGGAAGGGGGGGCTTTCGGGTAACCAGGTTGGGGCGGTCCGTCGGCCGAGGACACACGAAGGTTGGGGGCCGTGACGGGGGCCTTTCGGGATGTGAGGAAGTTGAGGACGGCCGTCGGGGCCGAGGGGCTTTGGGTCTGGGAGGCAGAACCTTGCTTAGCGAGCGGCCCCAGGAAGACTAAAGCCGATCGCCGATCCCGCGGGTCCCGACGGGCGCTGTGAGGGAGGCTGGGGCCGAACCGGGGATCGCCCTCCCTCCCGCACTCACCCAGGAGGAGGCGCGGTGCACTTGTCGGAGGACCCGGAGGGTGCTGGGCGAGGCTGCGCGGTAGTTGAAGTAGTGCAGCGCCGCGCGGGCGGCCTGCTGGACCCTGGGGTTGGAGGGCGCCGCGTCCAGTAACCGCCACGAGCTCGCAGAGGCCTGCGCCACCATGGGCAGCAGCGCCACGAGCAGCACGGCCGTCGGGCCGGCCCAGCCGGGTAGCCGCTGAAGGCGGCCGAGCATGACAGCGGGCGGAGCGGCCAGGAGTGGGAAGCCGCAGCTCTGGGCGGGCGCCGACCGGCGGCAGCACTAATAGGGGCCCGCGGCCCCTCCCCTCAGCCGCCCCTGGGGCTGGCCGGCCGGACTGGGCCGGCCCCCGGTCCCCGCCGGAAGGCCCCGGGACACCCTTTCGGGCCAATCCCTCGCCTTCGCCCCGTTCTGGGCGCGTCGCCTCACGACCTTCTTTTCTCCTTCGTCCTCTCGCCCTCCTGCGGCCCGCTCACCCGCTTCCCCCGCCCCCATCTCGCCTAGCCTAGCCTTTGGCCCGGGCCTCCTAGGCTCAGCCACGGGCCGGGAAGGGACAGCGCCTCCCGGGCGCCGCCGCTGGGAAGCGCCCTCTCCCCTCCCTCCCCCCAGATCCTCCTGGCCTGCCGCCAGTGCCCCCGTGCCCCCTCTTTGTCCCGTCTCACCCTGCCCTCCCTTCCAAGTCCAAACCACTGGCCCCAGTGGGGGAAAGGCCGGGAGAAGACTCGGAGCATCTCCCAGCCCAAGGGAGAATCGAGGCAATCCCGTGGGACCCTACTCATTGGGCACATCGGGAAACCCCCAGAAAGCCCAGAAAGAAAAAGACTTGGAGGGTGGAGGAGCCCAGAAAAAGGCCTGGACAAACAGGGAGGTTTCCCAGGAACGGGGCCCAAGGCAGTCCTGTGACTCGGGGCATTGCGGGGCTGGTTAGTTTTCTCCTTTCTGGCCCCATCACTGCGTGGGAACCGCAGGCCCATCCGGCAATCCCTTATCCCTAAAGCTCCCGGCTTTCCTTTTTGGTCAGCCTTGATCTGCCCGCACCTTTGAAATCGTCCTCCCTGGGAAGAGCTAAGATGCTCCGACTCTTTAGACCTCAGAAAGGGAGACAAGCCCGGAAGCCTCCGGTCCATTAGAATACTTCAAGACGCTATATACCCAGTAGACAAGAAGAGTGGCAAAGGCTAGGCAGTTGGGTTTGCCTGATTGCCCAGATCACATAGCTAGGAAGTGTCCTTGGTCCGATTTGAACCCAGGTCCTTCCTACCCCAAGCCTGCTGTTCTATCCCCAGTGGTACCTAGCTGCCCTCAAGTCAAGTTTTGTTTGTTTGTTTTTGTTGTTGTTTTAAACATTCAGCTGGGAGGGGGCCCAGAAGATCCCGGAATACTGCCCTATTGAGCTGAGGTCGAGATCTGAGAGCTGAGAGTGATCTCAGACCCTGGAAAGGAGAGAGGGACCAGGCAGGGTGTATGGGGGCAGGGTGGGGTTGGAGGAATCCTCAGAGATTTGGTCTGGAAGCGGAGGAAGTCCTCAATTTTAGTTAATTATCCTGGCTGACTAGGATGCTAAACTCAATTGTCTGTATGCTGCTAAAGAAATGCTAGTGCTCTCCATTCTCTTCTAAGCTGAAGTACCTGGGGGCAAAGCCCTGATTGTCTAGACCTGGTTAAAACTCCGAGAAACACCCGGCAGGGTGGGGATGGCCAAATACCTTGGGGAAATCTGGGCGGAGCGGGACTAGAGAAAGGTAGCTGGATACCAAACAGAGCCAGAGAATAATTCAGTTCAGTAGAAGTCCTCAGACTTAGTTTGTGCTAGCTGTTGGTTAGATGAAGAAATGGCACAGTCTCTGCCCTCAGGGAGTTTCCAGGGAAGGGGGAGAATGAGGTGCTCAGCCCTCTTATCCATCTGTCATAAGATGATGAGAATAAAGGAGGGGAATGACGGGATGCTCTTGGAAGATCTGAGGAGTTACATTATTTTCCACTGGTAGCAGGTCAGTCAGGAGCAGGGTGAGCTGGAGATGGACCTTGCAGGTAGAGAAGGATATAAGCACAGATGAAGATGACGAGTCTCCATGTATCAGGGACAGGCTGCATGGCTGCTTGGAGGAGGTGGGAGCCTAGAGGAAGACTGAGGAGCAGTGGGCACTGGAAGAGGAGCTTGACTGAGAGTCCACAGTCTGCATGAAGGGATGGAGGGTAAAATAAGACTGGAGGGATTTGCTTGAGGGATTTGGCATTAGAAACGCCAAGCCCAGTCTGCATTTTCTCCAATAAGTAATAGGGAGCTACTGAAGTTTTCTGAGCGACATGAACAGAACTGTGCATCATGAAGATTATTTTGTTGAAAGTATAAAGCCTAGTTATAGGGATCGATAGATAAAACATTTGACAAGAGTTTACAGTGTGCCTAACAATGTGCTGGCGATATGAATACAAGCAAGCAAGACAGTCCTAACCCTCAAGGAGCTTGCATTCTGCTGGGGGAAGAGGAGACGAAAAGTCATGGTAGACAAAGGGACACTGCACAGGGAGACCATTTAAGAGGCTAATGTGGTCTGGGTGACAGGTGGCAAGCGTGTCTATTAGGGTTATTGGAAAGGAAAGAAGAGATGTAAGAGAACTGATGAAGGCAGAAGTGCAGGTCTTGGCAATTGACTGGTGGGCAATGTTGAAACCATCTAATCTCCTGTTTCTCTTACTCTATATCCAGTCAACAGTGTCCACTGATGAGTGTGGTGGACAAAAACAGGGAAGTCAGAGGGCAGGGAGAGAAAAAATGGCAAGTTCAGTGGGGGGCTGGGGGGAAGATGCTGACTTTGGTATGTTGGAGTAATATCTAGTTTGGTTCAGGAGAAACAGTACTGAATATGGAGTCAGAGTACCTGAGTTCAGATTCTGGCTCTTCCATTTATTAGCTTGATGACCTTGGGCAAGTCATTGAACCTGAACTCTAGGTCCCTGTTTCCCAGTTGCAAAATGAGAGGATTGCACTAAGTGACCACTTCAAGTCCCCTGTAGCTCTGAATTCACAATCCCATGTGAATCTAGCTGGTAGGGGGGAATGTCAGTCTGAAACCCAAGAGAGAGACTGAAGCTAACCACAGAAATTTGGGAGTCATCTGTATATAAAGCTGATGATGGACTGCCATGTGAGTGGCTGAGAAGACCACAGGACAGAGTGTAGAAAGAAAAGGGAAAAGAGTCAGAGACAAAGGCTTGGTGCATGCCCACATGGAGGAGGATCAGCTAGGAATGGAGGCTGAAGATGACTGGTTAGACCAGTAGGATGGGTCAATGGGTCATGCACGCAAAGGGAGGAGAGAGCATTTAAGGGGGGTTGTGGATAAACAGTGCCAAGTGTTGGAGAAAGAGCAAGGAGACTGAGGACTGAGAAAAGGCCATTCAGTGGATCTGACTGTGAAGATACATTGGCCATTGCAGGGGCAATTTCAGTGGAGTGGAAGAGTGTGGTCTGAATAAAGGGATTAAAAAGACAGGGTAGTGAGGAAGTAGAGGCAACACTCTTCCTAGGTGTTTATTACAGCATAACTTGGATGAATATAGGCGAATCTATTCTACTATAATATATGGACATATGATAGATATACCTATTCTATATCTAATCTTGATGATTTGGTGGTTTATAATGGCAGCAGAAAAAAATAATGACAAGTCAAAGCATTGAAGTCTAATCCTACCTCTGACTACTGCTACCTATGGGATGTGAGACAAGTATCAAGTATTTTAATTGACTTGGGCCTCAGTTTCCTCTGGTATAAAATGAAGGGTTTGAACTAGATGACTTCTGAGGTCTCTTCAAGGTCTATATTTATGATCTTAGGACTGTATTGGTGAGCCTATGGCACTCATGCCAGGGGGGGGCTGCTCCCTTCCCTCTCTCCATCTCTCTGCCCAGCAGCCCAATGGGAGTGTTTCCTGCCTCCCCTGTCTAGAGTAAGGGGACAGACAGCTCACATGAGGTGTGAGGGTGCAGTTTGGGCACTCAGTCTCTAAAAAGTTTGCCATCACTGTCATAGGAGAACAATAGCAGCAGGAGTTTGGAGCATCATGGGTCTAGTGGACCAAAGATAGGTCTTGGAGTCAGGAAGATGTGGGTTGTAGTCTCACCTCTGACATTTCCTAGCTGTATGACTCTAAGGCAAGGATCTTCTGGCACTTCGCCAAGGCTCTAACCTAGGTGACTTGCAATCTGCATAGAGGAGGGAATTCCTACCTGAGGAAATCACACTGAGCACTTTCAGATTGAGAAAGTACATTCCTTCCAACAACCAGCTCCAGCTGGGTAGTGCAAGTTTTATCACAGTCCTTTAGATGAGGAAACAGACAGAAAAGGGAGGGACACTGGGGAACTTTATGTAATGTGTTATTCTTTAAGGAGAAAAAATAGAAGTGTCTATTCCGGTCCTTGAGGGTGCATGACATAGTAGATAGAGAGCTGAACTCAAAGCCTGAGAACCTGGTTCAAGTCTTGCCTCTGACTCCTACTGCCTGAGTGATCCTGGCAAGTCATTTAAAGTCTCAGTCCTCCAGCTAATTCTCTAAGATTATATATTGGAGGAGTTTTGGCATTATTTGAGTATTTTCTTATAGCAGTGACCAGTATGGAAATATGTTTTGCATGATAATACATGCATAACCCAGATCAAATTTCTTACCATCTTGGGGAGAGGGAGGAAGGGAGGGAGACAATTTGGATCTTATAATTTTGGAAAATATATGTTGAAAATTACTATTGCATGTAATTTGGAAAAGAATTTTTTTTTTAAAAAGGAAGATAATATTCACACCAAAAAATATTTTACATTGGAGAGAAGATATTCACCTTCATCAGGAGTTTCCTCACTTGGAAGTTCATTCATTTCTTTTTCCTTCTTCTTTTTTCCTTCCTTCCTTCCTTCCTTCCTTCCTTCCTTCCTTCCTTCCTTCCACCCTCCCTTCCTCCCTCCCTCCCTCCCTCCCTCTCTCTCTCTCTCTCTCTTTCTTTCTTTCTTTCTTTCTTTCTTTCTTTCTTTCTTTCTTTCTTTCTTTCTTTCTTTCTTTCTTTCTTTCTTTCTTTCTTTCTTTCTTTCTTTCTTTCTTTCTTTCTTTCTTTCTTTCTTTCTTTCTTCCTTCCTTCCTTCCTTCCTTCCTTCCTTCCTTCCTTCCTTCCTTTCCCTCTTTCTGTCCTTCCCTTTTCCTCTCTTACCTGTCTATCCATCTTTCTATCATTTATCATCTCAGTCATCTATATAACTTAATATCATTATTTTTATTATACTATTTTGTAATATATAATCACGTATTTTCTATCATTATCTAGCATTCTTTTCTCTGTGCCTCTAGGTCTCTACCTGAAAAAGTTTAAGAAATAAAGACATTTCTGAGCCATCATTCTGAGCTGAAGAGCCAAATTTTCAACTCCAAATGACGGCCCAGAGATTTTGTTTATTTCTTACAGTTTCTCCACCTGATGGGACAGAGGAAAGGATTCAGGATTCTGAGATCAGTTCTGGGGTCGTTCAGGAGCTCGGGGGACTTGCTGTTTTCTGCCTCCTCATTAAAGATCCTAGCTGCTCTGAACTGAAGTAAGCCCCAGCTCTCAAGGGGTGATTTTTTCGTGCGCTGCTTTGCGTTGTCTTGCCTTGGCAGTGTTTATTGTTGTGACTAGCCTTTTCTCTGTTATTTCTAGTGAGTCGTGTGTAGTGGTCGAGAAGAAGAGGCCCTCTGGGGTGGACTTGTGTCTCTACTGGAGTTTAATTTGACGAAATTGGTTCCTCCCCGGAGTTGGCTGGACTTTGTCTCCAAGTCTACAGCTGGGTGCTTTCTGTTCCTTCTCAGCAGAGAAAATTTGTGTGGGAGGTCAGGGGTGGGGGGGACCTCATCTAAGTGGGCTAAGTGTTTGCTGCTCACGAGCTCTAGATGTCATTTGCCTTTGAGGGAAGTTTAAAGTTGTGTTGGGTTCGGAGGAGGACATGCGGTGTCCAGAGGAGCCGGTGAGAGGGTACCTGCAATTGTAGGAGTCAATGTGAGAAGAGAAATCAGCACTGGATTTAGTGTTGGCAGACTTGGGCTCAAATGCCAACTCTGGCACTTATTATCTACCTAGCCTTGGGTGAGTCAGTTAACCTCTTTGGGCCTCAGTTTCCTCATCTGTAAAATATGGGGACCCAGGTCTCTAAGGTGCAATGAAGCTATCGAGGCACTCAGCGAGGTCCTAAGGGCAGTCCCTGCCACCAAGGAGCTAACTATTGGCAAAATAGAACACATTACCCAAATAGGTTGAGTCAGATAAAAACTGAGCAGGGAGAGAGCATTAATAATAACCTAAGGGGAGAGGGGTTAGTCAAGGGTTCATGGAGAAGATAGCCCTGAAGGCAGATAAAATTTCTTAATGGCAGGAGATGCATAATATATACTTTCTGTCTTAGAATCAATAGTGGGTATTGGTTCTAAGGCAGAAGGATAGTAAGAGCTAGGCAATGGGGGTGAAGTGACTTGCCCAGGGTCACACAGCTAAGAAATGTGTGGGGCTGATTTGAACCCAAGACCTCCATCTGTAGGCTTGGCTCTTAATCCATTTATCACCCAGCTGCCTCCCACAATATATAATAATTGTTAATTAATTAAAATGATTAATCACTGACAACATTTATATTATGTATCCTATACTAATTATTAAGAATAAATAAATAGTAATAATCATCTGCTAAGTGTAGTGCCTTAAGAGTTACAAAACTTCTGCATTCACCGTCTCGTTTGAGTTTCACTCTAGCCTGTAGATAGGTGCTACTATCATTCCTCTTCCCATATGAGCCATTCAAGGCTCAGAGACATTAAATGACTTGCTCAGAGTCACACACACAGCTTCTAAGTAGAGGAAGAGGGGTTTGGGTTTGGATCCGTGAATCCTGGGGTCATAGACTTAGAAAGGACTTTAGAGGTCCAGAGAAGAGAAGTTCAATGACTTACCCAGGGTCTCAAAGCGAGTAAGTGGCTAAAGTGGGATTGGAATTGAGATCTCTCTGAAAGCGCATCCACTGCAGAGCGGGGGCGGATTGAGTCTAGGAAGAGACGTCCAACAAGCAGAGGGAAGCCCAAGGAAAAGGCTTTTTCCTCCACTGACCTTCTTGTCTTTGGTGCTCCGGCATCGGGAATTTTGTCAGGGAAAAAGCTGTGGGCACGGAGCCTAGGGCTACCCAAAGAACCAAGCGTTGCTCAGCCAGTGGAGGAAGAGCGTGGGCAAGAGAGTGAGGATCTGAGTTGTTCCGGAAAAGGAAACCTCAAATGTGGTCCATCTGACGGAAGGGTGCCTAGATCTGGCTCTTCGGCTCCCAGAAGGCTTTGTTGAGAGCGCTCTCACAGTGAGGATGGAGGCCACCTTCCTTTCGAGCTTCCAGACCGTTGTAAGCACGGAGGACGAGCTGGAAGGGGGAGTCCCTTATAGCCTGGCACGCCGCCTTGGAGAGGCTAATGGAGCTCTGGACAAGGGGTGCCCTTTGACTGACAGCAGCCAAGCCAAACACACTCACTTTATGGACTTATCAATAACATTGAGCCGGTACAGAGATCGTGGGCTACCAGAGAAAAAGAACTCGCTCGGTGCAAACGGGGTTTCATCTTCCAAAGACGGGCAGTAGCTTTGTTCCTTTCTGCCTGGCTTCGGCTGTCTCCCAGTGGGTCTCTAGCCGTGCCTTGTTCTCCTCCCATCCTTTGCTTTTCCCATTTTGATCCTGGCTCGCTCTGTTTCGGGGTCTCTGCGGTCACCGATGTTTAGCGTCTCCCAGTCTCCCGTCACCCTCCTACAAGGAAAAATGCAGAAGCCAATTTTGCTGCATTTTAAAGCTGATCTGGGTCTTTCGAAGGCAGTGATTCTCCTTGCAAATGTCTTCGGAGGTTGCCTTTGCATCTAATCACTGGCAGCTGGTTTCCTACTGCAGTGGCACGAGCCTGGGCAGTACCACATGGGCTACATTTTGCAACTTTTCTAAGTAAACTTTGATCTGGACATCTCGCAAGACTTGGGAAAACAAGGTCTTTGCGGTTCCACAGATGCGTTTGCAGTAAGACTGCCCAGCCTTTGTTCTTCCAGCCAGCCCAGGGGTCAGGGAGTTTTCCAAGGCTGGCTAAGCTTCCAGGTGCTTATCCATAGAGGAAATGCACAGTGAGGGATGAGGGAGACGGTACCTGTTTTCTAGGAAAGAGTTTTAAACATGGGTTGGAAAAAGTAGGGTTCAACTTTCTCTGTTCATGGAAAGGAGACATTTATTGTGGAAGAGAAGGAAGTATTTTTTTAAAGAATTTTAAGACTTGACAGAACTTTTATTTATTTTTAAAAATCCTTTCCTTCTGTCTTATAATCAATACTATGTATTGGTTCCAAGGCAGAAGAGCAGTAAGGGCTAGACCATAGGAGTGAAGTGACTTACCCAGGGTCACCCAGTTAGGAAGTGTCTGAGGTCAGATTGGAACCCAGGGCCTCCTATCTCTAGGCCTGGCTCTCCATCCACTAAGCTACCCAGCTGCCCACTGACAGTTATTGTTTTAATTAAAGATTTTTTTCAATGACCAAGATTCTATTTTCTTTCCTTCCCCTCCCCCCATGAACAACAACTACAGAGGAAAAGTAGAAACATGCAAAGTCAAGTGTATGAAATTCTCTCACTGGCCATGTACCCAAATGGGTGTTTCATCCTGTGTTTTGTGTCCATCTCCCCTCTGTCAAGAGGTGGGGAGCATCCCTGCTTCATCTCTGGTCCTCCAGAACCACATTGGTCTTCATTAGAGAATCCCTTCAGCAGCGGCGTGGAAGAAAGCACCCAGTGGGGACAGAGTTAAGGAGGAAGAAATGGGACAGATTTCACAAGGGCCCCCAAAGGGGGGGTTGGAGATAACGATGGGTGTCCAAGAGAAGAGATGAGGGTGTGTGTAAGAGACAGGAGATCTTGGCTATAAGACTTGGCAAATACGGGCTGAGGAAGAGTGAGGAAGCCACCAAGACGGTGAGCCTGGCTGAGGGAAGGATGATGGCTCCCTCCCTAGAAATGGGGACATTCAGAGAGGATGGGCTTGGTGGAAAGGATAATCCAACATCTTCTTTGGTAGAGGAGAAGGGTAAGGCCCAGTGAGTTGTTGAACAACTTGGCCAAGCTTGTGGAGGTTGTTAGTGACAGTCATGATTTGATCCAAGGCAGAGAGAGAAATTTGGGTCCCATTTCTTAGGCACTTGCCTTGTGCCAGGGAAAAAGCTAAGGGGGAAAAAGTACAAATGCAAACCAAGATGGTGGTGCCTCTCGGGGTCTCGGCATTCTGATAGGGGAGAGATGGGAGTGGCAGCCCAGGATGAGGAGCCCGAAGAGTCTGGCACATGTGGGCCAGCTTCCCACAGGGGATGGGGTCTGGGGGGTGGGATGGTATCGGTGAAATGATGGATGGGATACAGCTTTTGCATTTAACCTGAAGCATAGGTTTCACAGGACAAACTGCTCTGCCTTGGCTGAGGCCTGGTTTTATTTTATACCCTTATGATCACACATCTACTTGGCACACAGTTTCCTTCTCAACATACATGTTTCCATGGAATCTAACAACAGACAGGAAGCCTAGGGAGATAGTCAATGAAACATTGTTGCTAAGGGCAGGATCAGTGGGTAGAATCAACATGACCCAGATATAGGTTGGAGAATTCAGAGCACAGATTTGCCAGAAATTTTTATGCCTAGAATAAAGGGTCCTATCCAAGTGGATATATAAGAATCCTTAGGTTTAATTTTGTAAGTGGGCTCTCCTGGTAATATCCTGGGGGAGACAGAGTGGGACATCTATATTAACCCCCCAAGCATGTTGCTCTCATCTATTTTTCCTGGGGCTAAGTAATAATAATCATAGCAATTCCAATAATAAGGGGATGTTAATAATGAAATCCACTTAGAGGGGTTTCAGTGGATGTTTCCATCCTTCCTGGAGGCTGCTTTGCAGTCCCCAGTTTCCACATGGACCATGTCAAACAGCGTGATCTCTGATGGCTCCCAGAAACATGGTAACTCTAAGATTGCAACCTGAGAGGCAGAGAGATGCCCACTTGTCTTTGGGGAGAGGGTCCTCCTTTGGAATCACGGCTTTGGACCACCTGCCTACTGAAAAAATGTGCCAAGCACCAAGCTAAATGATAGGGGTATAAAGGCTGGGTGGTCCAAAAGAACTGGAATCGAGGAGACCCGAGTTTGAATCTTGTCTCCAACACTTGTCAGTGGTGTGACCCTTGGTGGGATGGCTTCTCTCACCTTCATTTTCCTCAGATGTAAAATGGGCACAATTAACAGCAACAGTTTTATAGAGTTGATGTGAGAATTACAAAGTTTTTTTTACCAAGGTAAGCTACTATAGAAATGCTAGCTGTGATTATAAAACAGATTCTCATGATGCACATATCTTGGACCAGACCCAGGCAAGCCAAGGCCCTTCTCTTGCTCATTCATTAAACGAGAATAATAATATCGATGGCTCCTACTTGAGGGTTTTTTGGGAGGCTCAAAGGAGTTAACAAATGGTGAGCATTCTGGAAATGGGCTCCACAGGGCTAAGCAGGCCCAAGGGGATGGGGAATGCCATTGGGGAGGATGTCCAAGCTACCCAGGAGAAAACGACTCCAAGGGAAGAGTTGGAAGTGCTTCCGACAAGGATGACAAGAGGTGAATGAGGGGAGGAGGAAGCACAGAGGGTGGAGGGACATTCCTGGCCAACAGAGCTGGGTATAAAGAGCCCAAAGGCCTCTTGTCCTATGACTAATAACCGCTTACTTGAGCTTAGGGAAATATTGTACTTTTGACAAGGTAAACAGTATTGTGTGCAAACTAGAACGAGTGGAAATAACTTGTGTGGCTCACTGTCACAGAGA
Source organism: Monodelphis domestica (assembly GCF_027887165.1). NCBI lineage: Eukaryota > Metazoa > Chordata > Mammalia > Didelphimorphia > Didelphidae > Monodelphis > Monodelphis domestica. Next base: position 19,839,114 of record NC_077234.1, read on the forward strand.
AAGAGCAGAGTTAGGCTGACAAGGTCCTACTGTTCAGTGAAAGGCCATTTCATCTACTGATTGACTGCCTTGGCGTGATGACAATGGCTGACCCAGGAGTCAGACAATCTGAGTTCAAGTCCCTGTTCTGCTTCCGACAATCTATGTGACTGTGGGCAAATGGCTCAACTTCCTGGATTTCATTTCCCCATCTCTCAGGTGCTGTTGTTGCTCAGTTGTGTCCAACTCTTCATGAGCCCATCTGAGGTTTTCTTGGCAAAGATGCTGGCGTGATTTACCATTTTCTTTTCCAGCTTATTTTATAGATGAGGAAACTGAGGCAAATAGTTAAGTGACTTGTCCAGGGTCACATAGCCACTAAGAGTCTGAGGTTGGACTTGAACTCAGAAAGGTGAGCCTTCCTGACTCCAGGACTGGCACTGTTATCCACTGTGCCACCTAACTGTCCTGTCAAATGAGGAAGTTATTAATATATTCACATTTGACTTTTTTTTTTTAGAGATTTGAAGGTTGTGTAGTACTTTGCACGCATTATCTCATTTGGGTCTCATGACAACCTTGTGATGAAATTCCATAGGTGTTATCCCCATTTTGCAGATGAGAAAACTGAGACTTGGAAACCTTAAGTGGCTTACTTATGGTCACACAGCTAGAAAAGATTGGAGGGAGGATTTGAATCCAAGTCTTCCTGACACCAGGTCCAGTCATCCCAGGTTCCTCTCTCATTTAGTATTAAAGTTGTTCCCAGCTAAAGTTCTCTGTTCCTGTTTTCTCTTAATTGCCTTTTTCAAGACCTTTCGGGATTTAGCATGGTGACATGTACATAGTAGGCGGCCAGATGGTACTGCAAAAAGAGTACTGGTCCTGGGGAATCATCTATCTGTGTTCAAATCTGGCTTCAGACACATCCTAGCTGTGTGACCCTAGAAAAGTCATTTAACCCTGTTTGCCTCAGTTTTCTCATCTGTAAAATGACCTGTAGAAGGAAAGGGCAAATCACTCCAGGATCTTTGCAAAAAAAAAAAAAGCCCAACAAACCCCAGTATAAAATCATAGTCAGACACAACTGAAAAACGGCTGAACAAACACAATGAGTGTTTATTGCCTGCCTGACTTTTTGAGTAGACCCAGCTCTGAGTCCATCTTCTAAACAAGCCTTGCTCACTGTTTCCATCTGTGTCAAGAATCTCCCTGCTGCCAACTGCCTCCTCTCAAAACTCCAGGCACTTCGCTCACTTTCCTGGAATCAGTTGAGTTCACATCCTCCCTTTCCAAGTAAACAGTTATATAACGAAGCTCTGCTTCATTTTTTAAAACTTATTTTCCCCAGATAACAAGAATTTATTTTGCCTTCTTTCTCACCTCCCTGCCCAGCTGAAAAAAGAAGAGAAACAAAGTCCTTGTTACAAATGTACATAGTCAAACAAAGTGAATTCCAGCTTTGGACACTGTCCAAACTGCGTGTCCTGTTCTGCATCTCGAGCCCATCACCTCCGCGGAGGGAGGGTGAGAGCGTGTCTACGTCAGGTCGCTGGATCCATGGCTGGCCACGGCGCTGATGAGTTCTTAAGGCTCTCAAAGCTGTCTTAACCATGTCACTGTTATTGTATACATTGTTCTCTTGCTTCAATTAACTTCACTCTGAATCAGTTCAGATAAATCTTCCCAGGTTTCTCTGGAGCCAACCGGTCCATTTTTTAATTTACTGCACAGTAATGTTCTATTAGATTAAGATACCGTAATGTGTTCAAGCCATGTCTCAACTGGTGGCCACCTCCTTAGTTTCCAGTACTTTGTCACCAGAAAAAAGAGCCTGCTGTCAGTATTTTTGTAGCGATGGACCTTTCCCCTTCTTCTTTGATCTCTTTAGGATATGGACCTTGTAGGGGATGGATCCACTGGGTCAAAGCTTATTCGCAGTTTAGGGACCTGAAGAATAGTTCTAGATTACTTTCCAGAATGGACAGATCAGTTTACAACTTCACTAAGAAGGTATCCACGAGCCTGTTTGTTCTCAGTCCCTCCATCCTTTGTCATTCCCTTTTTCTGAGTAATTTTTGCCAAACTACTGAGTGTGAGGAAGAACCTAGGAGTCGCCTTAATTTACATTTCTCTAATTACTAGTGATTTGGAGTGGCTTTTCATCTGGCCATTGATGGTGTGGATTTCTTCCTTTGAAAACTGCCTCTTCTTATCCATTGACCGCCTATTGGGGAATGACTTCTTCTTAGACGTGTGCATCTGACCTTTATCAGAGAGACCTGGTGCAAAGATTTTCTTCCCAATCAGCTATTTCTCACTTATTATGATCCAGTATATGTGCCATATTTACAAGGGAACACATACCTCTATGGCTGTTGGCTCTGGTAGCTCGAAGTAAATTCTTCAGAGACTTTTCATCTCCAAATTCCAACCCTGCTTTTTTTTTTTTTAACCCTTACCTTCTGTCTTAGAATCAATCCTGTGTATTGGTTCCAAGGCAGAAGAGTGGTAAGGGCTAGACAATGGAGGTTAAGTGACTTGTCCAGGGTCACACAGCTAAGAAATGTCTGAAACCAGGACTTCCCGCCTCTAGGTCTGACTTTCAATCCACTGAGCCACTCAGCTGCCCCCACATGCTGACATTTTGCTCTTTACTATGGTTGACTGTATTGGAGAGTCAAGAAAGAATAGGAGGTCTAACTCTGGGTTGATTTTTTTTCCAACTCCCCAAGAAGTCATTCCAATCTTTAACAAATAGTTAGTTTACCTCAGTGAGCTCACCCCATGATTCCACATCGTCTTGGCTATGCTCAATCTCCAAGCCTTAATTAAGCATGTTTTATGTCCCTGGCATGGTGCTAGAAAAGGGGACAAAATGACAAAAATGGAACACTTTCTGATCTCATCATGTTTACAGGCTTTCATAATCACGGAGCAGACCGTAGACTGGTTATCCAAGTGTAGTTCTGTGCACATAGTAGGTGCTCAATGAATCACTTATTGGGTTGATGGTGATGACTCTTCAAACTCTCAGATAAACCCAAATGGGTCTGTGTTCTCATACAGGCAACCTACCTTTGCCTAATCAACTTCCTCAGCTACTTGCCCACAGTAACTTCTCCATGAGGAATCCAGGTATTATTGTCATTAAGAGTGTATTGGGGGAAATAATTACTTTAGCAAAGTGGCAGAATGCAAAACGAACCCATCTAAACCATCAGCATTTCTGTATATTTCCAACAAAGCCCGGCAGCAAGAGTTAGAAAAAGAAATTCTACTTAAAACCACTCCGGACAATATAACATACTTGGGGATCTATTTGCCAAGCCAAACACAGGAATTTATATGAACACAACTACAAAGCACTTTTCACGCAAATCAAGTTAGATCTAAGCAACTGGAAAAATATTAATTGCTCACAGGTAGGCTAAGCTTATATAATAAAAATGACAAGGAAATTAATTAGCAAATTCAGTGCTGTGCCAATCAAATTACTAAAAAAAATTTTTATAGAACTAGAAAAAAAATCATAACAAAATTTATCTGGAAGAACAAAAGATCAAGAATATCAAGGGAACTAATGAAAAAAGTGAAGAATGGCAGCCTAGCGGTACCAGATTTTAAATTGTTCTATAAAGCAGTAATCATCACAATAATCTGATACTGGCTAAGAAATAGAAAGATGGATCAATGGAATAGACTACGGGTCAATAATCTCAGCAATCTAGTGTTTGATAAACCCAAAGATCCCAGCTTTGGGAATAAAAATTCACTATTTGACAAAAATTGCAGGGAAAATTGAACAATAGTATGGCAAAAATTAGGTTTAGATCAGAATCTCACACCCTAAGCCAAGATAGGGTCAAAATAGAGTATGATTTAAACATAAAAAGTGATATTATAAGTAAATTAGGTGAACATAGAATAGTTTACTTGTCAGATCTATGGAGAAGGGAAGAATTTATGACCAAGAATCTTATAATATTCTCTATCTCTTGTTTGGTCGTAAATTCACAAGAGATTGGAAGACCTGGGTTCAAATTTGACCCCAGACACTTTCTAGTTGTGTGATTCCCAAGCAAGTTACTTAACCAAAATTGCCTAGCTTTTCTGACTTGAAATCAATATCCAATATTAATTCTAAGATAGAAGGTATATTGGTGGAATATAGACTATCCACAGGTCATTCCATGCCTTTCACATGACCAGCACATCTTTTCTTATTCATTGCTTTGATGACATCTCCATAATCTAGTCCTGAAAGGAACATCAGACGCTAACTTGTTCAATCCACTCTCTTTACAACCGAGGAAACTGAGGCCCAAGGAGGTGAAATGACTTACCACAGTCATGCAGGTAGTAATTACTGGAGGCAGAATTTGAATCCTTTCCCTTGTTTGCTTTGTGTGGAAGCCTGCCATCTATCTCTCCATTGCCTTCTGGCTGCCCACTCTTCCAATTCGTCAGAGATGATAGTGCCTTGGCTCCTAAAAATAAAAAATAAATATGTCTATGGGGAACATCCTCCCCCTACATTTCTTTGGAGAGCATCCAGTCTTTGTAGAGGAGCTTGCCTGGAAGTGATTGCATTTGTATAGTCTGTCAACATTCTTCCACTCCTTTTTGGACACAGCCTCAAAACTCATGTCGGACACACAAGACTGCTTTGTATCCACCTTAACAAAGCCAACACTTTGCCTTTTTCAACAGTCGACAAACAAAAAAGTCAATGACCCCAGTTCTCTCCCTTCCTTCCTGATGGCTCTTCACTCTCCTTTGCTAGAGAGATTATCATCCACGTCCAGGGTTCGGTTACTAACCCAAGAGTTTCCTCTCGATGTGTGTACTCTCTGTTGATGATTTCATCATCTCCAATGGGTTCACCAACCATCTCTTTGCAGGTGGCTCCCATAGCTCTGTTTCCAGTCTTTATCTCTGCTCGAACCCTGTTCTGCCATCGCCATGTGCTTGATCTCTCTCTGGATATCCCATTATCGTGTCAAGCTCGACACGTCCAAAATGTAACTCATTATTCCCCCTCCCTCCCTTCCTAACGATGCTGTTTTTGCTGGTCAGCAGCACTCACCTTTGGGAGCCAAACCTCGAAAGAAGGACATCCCGAGTGGCCGCGGAGAAGGAGAGCGCTTCAGGCGTGAGAGATGGCCCTTGAGTAGGAGATTGAATGGAACATCAAGGAGCCCGTCGAGTCTGTAATTCAAAGAGTGCATAAGTGGGAGTCAGTCTAGAAAGTTAGATTGGAGTCACCCTGGGAAAGACGTTCGGTACCAAGTAGAGGATTTGTTTTCTCCCCTCCAGACATCAGGGAGTCGCTTCTTGAGCTGGCGAGTGGCATGGCTGCCTTTTGCTCCAGGAACATCAGTTTGGCATCCATTTGGAGAACTGGTCTGCAGAGAGGAGAAAGCGAGCTGAATTTGGAGGCTACTCTAGTCCAAGTGGGCATCCTGAAAGCCAGCCCTAGCTAGTGGTGCCTTCCTTCTCTGGGGCCTCGTGGGCCAGTCCCCATGGAAGGTGGTGGGGCTGAGGAATCTGTCCACCAGCTGACACACTAGCTCTGGGTCTTTGGCAGAGCTGGGGCAGGACTGGACCCTGACGCTTTGTAGTTTGCAACTTTCTACAGGAAATATCTGTTTGGCTCAGAGAATTGCTTCCCAATATTTGTTTATTTTTTGGCTGTGCACTTGTTTTGTGAAAGCATTGTGAAAAGGAAAAGGAAGAACAAGAGCTAGCTTGCATTCATAGATCACTTCAAAGTTGACAAAGTACTTTTTGAATATTCTAATTTTATCTTGGCAGCAACCCTAGGAGGTAGGTCCATTATTATTCCCATTTTACAGATGAGAAGACTGAGGCACAGAGCACTTCAGTGGCTTTAGTCACAGAGCTAATAAGTCTCAGAGATCAGATTTGAATTTAAATCAGTCCTGCTCTTGAGAAATCAGTAAAGATTATTGTGCCCCATACATTGGGTAGTTCAAGAATTATGCTCTTATTTTTATAACCCTTGTCTTCCGTCTTAGAATCAGTGCCATGTATTGTTTCTTTCTTTCTTTCTTTCTTTCTTTCTTTCTTTCTTTCTTTCTTTCTTTCTTTCTTTCTTTCTTTCTTTCTTTCTTTCTTTCTTTCTTTCTTTCTTTCTTTCTAACCCTTACCTTCCATCTTGGAGTCAATACTGTGTATTGGCTCCAAGGCAGAAGAGTGGTAAGGGCTAGGCAATGGGGGTCAAGTGACTTGCCCAGGGTCACACAGCTAGGAAGTGTCTGAGGCCAAATTTGAACCTAGGACCTCCTGTCTCTAGGCCTGGCTCTCAATCCACTGAGCTACCCAGCTGCCCCCCATGTATTGTTTCTAAAGCAGAAGAGAGGTAAAGGCTAGGCAATAGGGCTTAAGTGACTTGCCCAGGGTCACACAGCTGGGAAGTGTTTGAGGTCAGATTTGAATCCAGGATCTCTCATCTCCAGGTCTGGCTCTCCATCCACTGAGCCACCCAGCTGCCCCATTAATGACCTAGAATCTTAAAAGGACAAACCTTTCTCCCAGTCCCTCCAAATGTGCATTTTCAGTTTCTTCTACATTCCCACAAATCACTCCTTGACTGATTCCAAGATTCCTGGAATGGCTTTTAAATTCTGCTATTGCCCAGTGTATGGAAACGATGGCTCCTGCTCAGGGCAGGCTTTTTCTAGCTTAATAGGTTTATGTCAAGAATGAGACAAAGAGTGTTGAGGGAGAGAGAGAGAGAGAGAGAGAGAGAGAGAGAGAGAGAGAGAGAGAGAGAGAGAGAGAGAGAGGAGAGAGAGAGGAGAGAGAGAGAGAGAGAGAGAGAGAGAGAGAGAGAGAGAGAGAGAGAGGAGAGAGAGAGAGAGAGAGAGAGAGAGAGAGGAGAGAGAGAGAGAGAGAGAGAGAGAGAGAGGAGAGAGAGAGAGAGAGAGGAGAGAGAGAGAGAGAGAGAGAGAGAGAGCAGAGAGGAGGGAGAGAGAGAGAGAGAGAGAGAGAGAGAGAGAGAGAGAGAGAGAGAGAGAGAGAGAGAGAGAGAGAGAGAGAGAGAGAGAGAGAGAGAAAGAGAAATTCCTGGTTAAAGCTAGAGGAACTTGAGGGAATCACCTTGTCTAACTCCTTCATTTTATGGATGGAGAAACCGAGGCACAGGAAAGCAGGCGACAGTACTCAAGGTCGCACAAACAGCATCAGAGGTAAGTCTTGAAATCAGTTGCCTTTCCCCTCTTCCTTTGGAGGCTTTTGCGGGTGCAGCTCATTCTCTTTTTATTCCTCAGAGGCCACACAATCTCCTCTCAAGGTTGCTTTTTTTAGACCTTTTGAGGATAATGCAGGTTACGGTGAAACTACATTTATGGAGCTTTTATTCTGCAGAGAATCCTCTAAGCAGAGTCCAGCTGCTGCCAGTCTTGGTCCCTGGCATCGGGTCCCGAATTCTCAAGTGTCTCTGACTCCAGGGCCCTCCTGTCTCTTCCTCCTTTAAGAGGAAACAGGAGGCAGAGCCTGAGAGAGGGTGGATGTGCAGCGATGGAAGGAAGCAGGGATGCCTGTGGGTTGGGGAAGTGAAGTGACCAAGAGTCAATGATTTAGGGCTGCGGCAAGGAAGAGGGGAGCTAGGACCTGGGGTCATACAGAGAGCCAATGTCAGACCAAGGTTCAAATCTCAGTCCTCTGATTCTGAAAGCAGGAAAGGTTCCATTTGACACTACTTCTCCTCGCCTTCCCAAAGGGGCAAAAGTAGGAGTGAGGGTTGGGAAATTATAAAAGAGGGAGATTTAAATAGGCTTAACTAAGGAAAATGTTCATAATGACGAGAAAAAGGAAAATGGGCTACCTCAGGGGGGCAGTGGGTACTCCCCCATATTTTTATTTTTATTTTATTTTTTAATAATTTTTATTTGATCATTTCCAAGCATTATTCATTGGAGACAAAGATCATTTTCTTTTCCTCCCCCACCTTCCCTTTCCCATAGCCGACGCACGATTCCACTGGGTTTCACATGTGTTCTTGATTCGAACCCATTTCCATGTTGTTGGTATTTGCATTAGAGTGTTCATTTAGAGTCTCTCCTCAGTCATTTCCCCTCAGCCCCTGTAGTCAAGCAGTTGCTTTTCCTCGGTGTTTTTACTCCCACAGTTTATCCTCTGCTCCCCCATATTTTTATAACAGTGATGACTTTGGTCCCTACATCTTGAAGACCAAAGATGTTACTCTTTGCCCCTCCCTCAGGGTTCTCCACTGCCCTTACAGTGGTGTCTGCTTTCAGCTTTTGGCTCTATCCTCTACTGATTGTGTTCCCCAATTTTAGGGGGTCGCTGGCACGTCTGATCCATTTAATAATCAATTAAGAGTGAGATGAACTCTTATAAAGGAATATCTCTTTCAAAGATAGAGCCAGAACAAACATACAAACAGCCTTCCCAACATCTGGGGGAGCACAATGCCTCCTTAGACCCCCTCAGAAGAGGGAAGTGGGGATTAGGTCCCCATCTTAACTCCATTCTTGAGGCCCAGGATGGGAATCTTGCCTCCAAAGGCATTATGATTTGGGATGATTATCCAATGGCTACTATGATTTGGGACTCCACCACTTGGGTCTAGAACAGAAAACAATAACAAATGAAACAGACCCAAATCATAAACCTGATTCTTGGGGCCAAGAAAGAGGAGAAGATGACCCTCCCCTGCCAGCCTCAGTTTATGGTACTTGTATTTAGGGGAGCAGGTCCTTCATCAGCCTCCCACTGGAGGAGCAGAAGCTGATGGTTGAGATCTAGGAGCTTTCAAGGTGCCTTTCCTCTACTCCCCTCCTTTTTTACCTCTCTTCTGTGCCTTGTCTTCTCCCCTTGAGGGCAGGACTGAGCTTTCTTTTTGCTTATACTTCTATCAAGCACTTAGGGCATTGCTCGGCTGGTAGGAAACCCTTAAGGAACGCTCGTTTTCTTCCTTCCCTTACTGGAGGTCTTGGGGCAGAGGCTGGACGGTCACTCATCTGGCTTCTGTCCAGCTGACTCTTTTTGTGGCGAGGGTCAGGGCAGGCGACCACATTCTTTGATTCTGGCGGAGTGATGACAACTCACAAGTGCCATTGTCGCTCTTCTCCAGAAAGGGCTTTGGTCTGAGACTTGGTGACTCAGAAGAAAGTCTGGCCACAATCTTGTCCAACGCCATCGTTTTACAAATGAAGAGACGATCTCGGAGAGCTGAAGTTATTTACCTGACGACGCCACCTCCGGAACCGGTGGCACAGCTCAGTCGTGAACTCACTTCTAGCTCCCAATCAACTTGTGTTTTCTCTCTCTTCTCAAATGGAAAAGAAACGGCCATCTTTCAGGGAGTTCAGGGAGCATTTGGGTGCATGAGAGCCTGGCCACAGCCCAGCAACAGAGAGGGCAGGAAAATGGCTTTTAAGAATTCGTCCGTCAGCAAATAGTCCTTTAAACATTTTCTCAACTTCTACCAACCCTCCATAAAACATCCCACCCTGCCTAGCATCCACCACTTGCTCCACTTTGCCTGATGGTTTTGTAATTTTGTTTTTGTTCTTGGAACAGATGGCCCCAACCGGATGTTCTTTCGACCATGATGCAATGATGCCAATGCCACCAAAGCCTTGGGAAAAATCTTACTCAATTCTTCCTCTCATCCTTTCTGCAACGATCTCCTTAAATGAACTTCCAACAATGAAATATGAACTATCATTACTTTTCCTTGTCAGATTTGGTGTCACAATCAATTTGCAATTACCCAGGGGCTTGCTACCCCGTAAATCTTAGAATTTGCAGGGGGATGGTGGTGGTGGTCAGAGAGGGCAGCTCTGTTTTGTCAATTCATTTGTGAGCATCATCGCCTCTTCTGTTTAATCCTGCCCAGCTGAGAGCCAACTCTATAAACCCGCCATCTTTCCCAAGGAAAGGCACGAAACAGACATATTGAAAATGATTCAGTGAGGAAAAGGTAGTTCAGATCAGGCTTGAATGGCGGGGCTTGGCAGTCGTTCTAAATGCCTTTATCTAACAGGTGGCAAAAAATTAGTTTATCAGTGGGGGTCAATATAGTAGAGAAGACAAGTCAGTGGATCTGTGAGGTAAAAGGGGAGCGAGCATAGATAATTGCACCAAGAGAGTGTATCAGTGTTCAGTTACAAAGTCCAAGTCTTTTTCAATTTTTTTAACCCTTTCCTTCTATCTTAGAATCAATACTGTGTATTGGTTCCAAGGCAGAAGAACAGGAAGGGCTAGGCTATGGGGGTCAAGTGACTTACCCAGGGTCACACAGCTAGGAAGTATCTGAGGTTAGATTTGAACCTGTCTCTGGGTCTGGCTTGCTACCTCACCTCCCAGGTCTTTTTTTTCTCAAGAGCTACCATTAAGCCTGGGTTCTCCATATTTTGATGCCATATTTTACACTCATTCCCATTCTGTTTCATCTGTTTTATTTTAGCCCATTGCTCTAGACCAGCTTTGGTGAACCTTTTCTGAGCTTGAGTGCCCAGAGGGCAAATTCACAAATTCAAGCTGACTGAGAAAATAATAGAGTATTGGTTGGAGAGGAATGAAGACTAGAGGACCTCTCTAAAATGGTGGCTATGAGAGGAAACAGTCAGACAGAGGGAGACATTGCTGGAATGGAGGCACTTCCAGTGGGTGAAGTCCAGCGCTGGGGTGTGCTTCCAAGGGAAGAGGTTTCAGGGTCACAGTAGAGAAGGTCTAGGAGGAGGGTCGGGAAAGAAGCCTAGAGACCAAAGATGTTGAATGTTATTCTTGGATCATTAATGGCCGCTCTTTAGGCTAGTCAACAAACTCTGACTAATGTAATTGTCCTATTGTCTAGCTCAGAGGTGGCCACTATTATGCTCTCTTAATGCTAAGCCCATTGGCATTTTATCAGTCTTTAATTTTTTTACCTGTCTGGCACTGTTGACCCCCCCATCCTCCTGGGGAGGGAAGCTGACTTGCCCCAAATTATACAGGTAGTAAATGTCAGAGTGGGGATTTGAATCTGTTGAGGTGGTGCAATGAATAGAGTGCAGGGTCTGGAGTCAGGAAGACCTAAGTTCAAATCCCACTGGAGACACTTACTAGCTGTGTAACCCTGGGCAAGTCTCCTCATGCTGTTTGCCTCAGTTTCCTCATCTGTAAAATGAGCTGGAGAAGGAGATGACCAACTGCTCTCACTTTCTCCGTCAGGAAAACCCCAGAAGGGGTCATGAAGACTTGGACATGACTGCAAATGACTGAACAACAAGAACTTAAGGCTCCTCCGTGACTTTGAATTGTCTGTTCCCCCTGTCTGGGATATTTTCCCTCCTCACTTAGATCAGCATCCAATAATCTGCCCACTGCACACCTGTGGAAGGAAGGAATGGGGATCCAAACCTGTTCTACCTGTAGCTTCTGTCTTGGCTGGTTGTAGGACGCTGCCAGTTTCTAGATCACCTGTGTTGGCAGATAAGCCGTAGGTGTTCAAAGAATGTGAATAGAATTAGGGAGCGGTAATTCCTTATAGTAACAAAGGCATCCACTCCTTGGCTTTGCATCAGTGGGTTCATTCTCACTCAGTAAAAGACAAATGGGTCCATGTAGGGAAGGCTGAATGGGTGGCCCCATCCCATTGCCTCGGAGGAGCTGCTCAGGTCCAACGAGGAACTGCTGTGTACCCTGCTGTGTATGCACAGCATTCCTGTCTCCACAAGCCTCTGCCCAGCCAGGAGCAGGTCCTGCCTCGACTCACTGGGACACGATGGAGATACCCAAAGATGGTTGGAGCTCAAGAACAGCTCAACCACTGCAGCCACATTTTTAAAATGAGAAGGCACTTGTCTAATTCAGGTTGCAGAAATGTGACTCCTGGGCCACCCCTGCTTGTCAGGAAGATGGAAGATGAACAAGTGAACGGCAATTTCCCAGGTTGGGGTGTTCCACACCCGTGGTAGTCGTTGGCCACAGGAACCTGTCATTATCCATCAGAGGCATGTTGTGTTGGAATGTAGGGCACGAATCTGTTCAGGGAATTCAAAGGATCCTAGATTAGGAGCTAGAAGGGATCTTAGAGGACATCTTGCTCAATTTCTTTTTACAGATGAGAAATTGAGGCTCAGAGATATTATAAGTGACTTGCCCAAGATCCCATTGGTCCCCATGGGAGGAAATGGAATTCAAAACTAAGTCTCTGACCCCAAATCTAGTACTCTATCCATGTAACCAATTAAAGAGCACCTCCAGGTGTTAATGAATGAAGTCCACATTGGTGTATACTGAGTCGCCAGCACCACACTCACCATGGAGCTCCTCTTCCTCCTCCTCTTGGTTCTTTGGTAAATGCCACAATCCTCATTTTGCCAAAAATCTGGAACTGGGAATTTAGGTAATTCCTGGGGGAAATTTGGGCTTAACATTCTTAGTCTATGAATTTCCAGATTGATGGAAGTTGCCAAGCCACTCTACCTCTTGGCAATGCTAAGAGAAATTCCTGGGAGTTACTGGCAGACTTGAAGAGTCTGGAAGATGGTGGGAATTCAGATCCATCTGATGACTTTGGCATTTTGATGTGTGAATCAAAGAAAAAAAAGCCCCAGCAGCAAATCCCACCAGGATTCTGTGTTGAGAAATAGATTCGTTTCGAAAAGAAGAGGAAATTCCCAGGTTTTTAATAAAAAGCATACCGAGTTTCAATTTGGAAAATAAAACAGTTTTTTGTTTCATTTTGGGTTGTTTTGCCAAAAGGTTTAAACCTTTGCTGGGAAATGTGCTGATGGAAAGAAACTGTGATCTACAGAGTGCAACTTGGATGACTGAGGTGAAAAAGGATCCTCCTCCTACCCCATTTGAAGACTTTTGGGGTAGACTTTGTTTGTCACATGGATTTCCAGTACTTCAAATCTGAGCAAATTCCAGGAATTCATTTGAGAACATTCTATTCCGTGGACATTTGTTGAAAGCCTACTATGTGCCAGGCACTGTGCTAGGCTTTGGTGATACCAAGGCGGATCTCAAATGGCTTACATCTTATTGGGGGTGGGAGTGGATGCAATAGGGGCACAGAGACAAAATGTCTCCAAATGGAGGCTATACGTGTGTTGCTATTTGTCCAGACAAAACAGCCACTCTTGTTTGGCTATTTCAGAAGATGAGGATAATGGGAGTGAATGCTAATGGCAATGTTCTTCAGTGGGGAGCTCACCATTGTTTATGATCCTTATGGATTGTATCTTTATATCCCTTTTGGGGAAAAGGAGGAGGCAGATCCAAGACGTAAACCCATTTCACTTTACGTATGATATAGGTAGTGTGTCCTTTTTGCTCATCTTTGTATTTTCAACTCTTGACACAGTGACCAGTCCATAGAAAATGCTTTTTTTGTTGTTGTTCATTTGTTTCAATCTTATTTGACTCTTGGTGACCCCATTTGGCGTTTTTCTAGTAAAGATATTGAAGTTGTTTGTTATTTCCTTCTCCAGTTCATTTTTTCAGATGAGGAAACTGAGGCAAACAGGGTAAAGTGACTTGCCCAGGGACGCACAGCTGGTAAGCACCTGAGGTCAGATGTCAGGTGTTCTTGATGCCAGGACAGGCACTCCATCCATTGTTGTGCCATCAAACTGCCCTAATAAATGCTTCTTGACTGACCACTATTTCTCTTTGGAAAAATCCAAAACATGGATTTCTATGGCCATGGTCATTTGTCGGGGTAGAGAAATGAGTGAGGTTGTTATTTGCTTATGCGGTCATGCTTGGATTTTAGTTTAAGCAACAACCAGCCAAACAAAAATGGTGGTCTCTAGAGCCAGCCCTCAGAGGGACAGTTCCCAAGCCTAGTCCAGGGCTCTAGGATCCTCAGAAAAGGAAGTGCTTAGAGTTCTCGTACTGATGTCCAGTGCTAATTGGTCCTAGGGCCCGCCTGTCAGATTTTCTTGGCCAAGAGGGGGGACGTGGCCCAGATCCCTGATTTCCAAGCCTGCCTCCTCCAGCTGGTACCACACCATCAAATCCTCTCCACGATAATAAGACTCCATGGACGATGTCCTGTGCCTCTCGGTTATGGTTGTTTATGAGGAAGTTCAGGAGAAAATCCACCCCTCCCATGGTGGTAGGAGGAATGAAAATGCCACTTGCTAATTAGGTTAATTGTGGTTTCTATTTTTTTTTTTGATGACTTGTTGGCCACACCTTCTGTGCATTGTGTCCATGTGTGCAAAGGCAATAAGGGAAGCCAGATGCCTTCACTGCTGGATGAGTCAGAGGCTGTGACATAGTTCTTTTTCATAGTTCATTCTTTTTCATTCCCGAAGCATCGAATGCAGTGCTCATAGGAGACATTCAGGAAATATTTGTTGGATTGAATTTTATGGAAATCCATTTTTTCCCTTTGTATATGCTTGGAATGAGTTGTTGGGAAGGATGGAGAAGAAATACATACCACGATTCGTGCCTTCAGAGACCTTAAAGCCAAGCTATGGAAACTGGAGTTATATACATGGAGAGGCCAAAATAACAAAATTATGATGTTTATATTGCGGTTTAAGGTTTATAAATCCCTTTATAGGCCCTGTCTCAATTTATCCTTACCATAGCCCTAGCAGATCAAAATGAGGGTTAGAGCTTTAATTAATAGATATTTTTATTCCCATTTTAGAGATGAGAACATGGAGGTCTCAGAGAAGTTAAGAATCTTGCCAAAATGACCAGAACTTATAGGTGTTGGGGTGAGATTTAAATCTAGGTCTCATCTTGCCCCAAGACCGGCATTGTGTCCTCTGTGATATATTGTCTCTTGGGCTACACAGCAAGAAGAAAAAGTAGTTTCACTTAAATTTTACTCCAGTGTGTCACAGAGACATGGAGAGAACCCTCAGCTCTTGAAGTCTGTGCTAGCCTAGCACAGACTTTGGCAGACTCTATCAAGTAACAAAGGCTCAGAGTATTGATCTCCATCCTCTTCACAGATGCTTCAATGGCCTTCCCAAGGCCTGGGTCCCAGGGGCAGCTAGGAGGCATAGAGGATAGAGAGCAAGGCCTAGAGCTAGGAAGACCTGGATTCAAATATAACCTCCAACCCTTCCTAGCTGTGTGAATGAATCTAGATGAGTTACTTATACCCATTTGCCTAGCCCTTGCCCTTCTGACTTAGAGTTATTACTAAGACAGAGATTAAGGGCTTAAAAAAACCAACCCAAGTTCTACCATGTCACACTCCTGCTCAATAAACTCCCATGGCACCCTTTGCCTGGAGGATCAAATTAAAATCCTCTGTTTGACTTTTAAAGCCTTTAAAAATCTAACTTGAATCCATTTTTCTCATTTTATTAGAAATTATTCCCATTTCCTCCATTCTACTATCTACCCAAACTAATTTTTTTTAAAACTCTTACCATCCATCTTGGAATCAGTCCTGCATATTGGTTCCAAGGCAGAAGAGCAGGAAGGGCTAGGCAATGGGGGTTAAGTGACTTGCCCAGGGTCACACAGCTGGGAAGTATCTGAGGCCAAATTTGAACCCAGGACCTCCCATCTCTAGGTCTGGTTCTCAATCCACTGAGCTACCCAGCTTCCCCCCACCCAAACTCATTTTAATGTTGTTCTTCACATCATATCCTACCTCCGTGACTTTGAATTATCTGTGCCCCCTGTCTGGAATATTCTCCCTCCTCACTTAGAATTTTGTTTCTCTCAAAACTCATCTCTCATTCCCCTTTCTGCATGAAGCCTTTTCTGATTAATCAGGTAAGATAATATTTACAAAGCACTTAACTCAGTGGCTGGCACATAGCAGGCTTTTAATAAATGCTTGTTCCCTTTCCCTCAGTCCCCCCAATTCCCCGTCCCCTGATCACCTTGAATTTCTTTGGTTAAACCTAGGCATGTGCATGTGGTCTCCCTCGAGAGAATGTAAGCTCCTTGAGGGAAGGCATTTTTTTGTCTTGATATCCCCAGTGCTTACCACATAGCTGATGCTACCTAAATGCTACCTCGTATCGTTATTTTATAAATAACACAAACCACATAAAAAGCAAAATAACATTTTTTCAAAAGGGAGTACCAAAAGGTAGGGGGATCAGGAAAGGCTTTGGAGAGGAGTTGGCCTCTGAGCTGTGTCTGGAAAGAAGAGAGGGAACCCAGGAGGCAGAGTGGAGACGGAAGCACATTCCAGGCAGGGGACCCCCCAGCAGAGCCATTCAGGCATTGGATGGGATGACATGTACAAGGAACGTGTCAAAACTGGTAGGTTGTCTTTGAATGGAATGCAGTATGTCTGAAGAGGATTAGAATGAAACAAGACCTGAAAGAAATACTATAGAGCACATCTTGTGTCAGGTTCAAGACTCTGTATTTGAGCCTAGAGGCAATGGGGAGTTATTGAAAATTTTTGAGTAAGGGCAAGATGTAGTCAGATCTCTGGTTGAGGAAGATCCAGCTGCAAGGATTCGAGCTGGAGAGTGGGCAGCAATGGCTAGAGTTCTAAGAGAGAGGGCATAAACAAGGGTGGCAGCTGTCTTATGGGAGAGAAGGTCATCATCAATGTTAGATAAGGAAAGCCAGCTTGGTCGTGCAGGATGCTCAGGAGTCTGACAAAGGAATCCAGCATTTCCCCTGTGATATCATGTTATCATTTAATATTGTCGTCAATAGCAAAATCTTTGAAGACGCCGATTCCACAAGATTATTACAGGAGCATCATAGTGGCACATCCAAGTGTCTCATTGAAGCCTCGGATAGCCACTCTCCTCCTATCCCAAGTTGGGTAATGATGGAATCCAGGGAAAAAGAAAAGTGATTCCTCATCAGAGGGATCAAAGTCTTGTGTGAGTGAGTCATCCCTTTTGGAATCCATTCAGAAGCTTCGCTTGTTGCTTTCCTTTTTCTTTAGCGAAGCGGTGGGAACTTGGCATTTGAAGACTGCTTGGCATTATTTCCCGTTGAAGCAGTGAAGCTAAAAAAATTTACATTTCAGTGTGGACCGACCGGACATTTCTGATGAGATTCTCTTGGGTTGATTTGTAGGACAATTCATGTTGTTGAGACTTCAGGCATTTCCCGCCCCCATCAGGTCTAGCTCCAACCATTTCCTGGACCATGAATGGAAAGAAGTTTTAGAACATCTTTAAAATCCTCTCTGAGGCTTTGCCTCTTGCTTTATACACACAAAGCCAAGTTGCGGATCTTCTTTCCTTCTCTCAGCTTGCTTTTTGTGCTTTGAATTTCTTATCTACCAAACTGGAATTTAACATCTCTCTGCATGGTCATTCAACCAAAATTAAGGGGGCAGCTGGATGGCTTAGTGGATTGAGAGTCAGACTTAGAGTCAGGACGTCCTGGGTTCAAATGTGACAGCCTCAGACATTTCCTAACTATGTGATCCTGGGAAAGTCCTATGATTCCCCTTGCCTAGCCCTCACTGCAATTCTGCCTTGGGACCAATATGCAGCATTGATTCCAAGATGAAAGAAGGGTTTAAAAACAAAAACACAAACAAAATTGTCAGGGATGAAGATGATCATTCCACCCTGAAATGAATTGTGCAAGGGAGTTTGGCAGAGGCGATCAGAAAAGGAATTCAGGGGAGGACCCTTCAAGCCAGTAAATCTGCTGAGGCTGTTTAAAGATGAGGCACACGCCTTTGGTTGTTTACCTTGGCTTGGATTCTTGTAAAGCCATCCTTTGGTGGGGAGATTCGTCTTCTCCGAGGAGGCCAGTTCTCCGAGCAGAAAGGCAAAGCCTCATCTAAGTGGGGTTGAGGAGATCAAGGTGGATCTCAAACATCTGCTCAAATAGAAATGAGGAGAAATTCCAGAATTTCTGTCCACCTTCTTGGAGACTTTGTCAAAGCTGCCTAAGAGTAATCCTCCTTTATGATTCACAGTGACTGAGCAGAGAGAGCTCTCAGGGACTTCACAGAGACATTCATTCATTCATTCATTCATTCATTCATTCATTCATTCATTCAGCACCTATTGAGCATCCACCATATACACGATACTGTACTGGGCAGTGGAGATCAAAGGCAAGAATATAATAGTCCTTGCTCAGAAGGAACTACATTCTGCTGGAGGCTGGGGGTGGGTAGATGGAGAGGAGGGAACATGGTTACAGCACGTATGAACACAGATACATCTAAAACATGCACAAGTCACTTCTAGGGAAGGCTAGAATGCAAGAGCCAGAAAGGTCTCTTGTAGGACATGGTGTCTGAGCTGAACCCAAAAGAGAATTAGGTATCCTAAGAGGTAGTAGAGGTGAGCGGGGAGGGCATGCTATGGAAATGCCTGGAGACTGGAGCTGGAGTGACACTTCCTGGAGATAGCAAATAATCCAGGTCAGCCTAAGAAGAAGAATAACTAACTAAGTTTTGGCCGTAATTATTAGTCATTATTCTCTGCAGGTCAAACGTTTTGTGAGAAGCGAATTTGTGTTTTGATTTCATCCATCAGGGATTTGGACTTCCCTTCCCTTTGTTTTAAATTGAAATCAGTCAGTGACCTTTGCTGGAATCAGTCAGAAACTTGAAGACCCTTTACCATTGATTGCAAGTGAAATTGATCCCACAGGCACTGCCCTGCTGGGCAGTGCCAGGCAAATTGAGGAACTATGATTGGTTCCTGGGAGGTGATGCAGGTGAAGAAAACTGCGTATAAGTGGAGACCCAGCAAGAAGTGGGGTGAGGACTGAGACTCAGATTCAGGTACAGACTCTGATGTTGGTGACTTTTGTTGAAGACACATCCTAGGGTATTGGGCTAAGCAATTCTCTACCTCCTTCCTATGTTTCCCCTCTTTTTACTAGATCTCCATTTTAATGAAACTAAATTGTTAAAGCTACTAACAGCCTCATAAGTTTAATTTTTAACTATTATAAATTGGCAACCACTCTTTTAACTATTTCAGTTTTAAGGTTTGCAATGTTCTTTATGTATATTCTCATCTGAGCTTTGAAACAACGCTGGGAAATAGGTGCTATTATCATGTCCATTTTACAGATGAGAAAACTAAGGAAGGCAGAGGTTAAGTGACCTGCAGTCAAGAAATAGCTGAGGCAGAACTCAAACACAGGTCATTTCAAGGTTCAATGCTCCATACATACCACAGACTTCCAGACCAGCCCCTCTCCTGAGGGAAGTAGACCATCCCCTAAAGTCCTCTTCTGGAGATTTATTGTGGAATAGAGAGGACCCTCAGTTCTTAAAGGTTATACTTGTGAAGTAGAAGCTCTGATAGACATTTTAATTTTTTTTCTTTTTTATCCAGAGCTTAGAAATCATCAATGAATACAAATTTTTAAGATATAAAAAATATAGGATTGTTTAGGACACCAGGAATTTCTGTTAAAATATATTTATATATTACATATAAATATAAATTAGTAACAAAATTGCCTGGCTTATTCGTATCCCTCCTTCTGAATTTCCTTTTATTTTGTTTTGTTTTTCCTTGTATTTTTGGTTTGTTTCATTGATACTTTTTGTTTTTATTTTTTGCATGCCTGGCATTTCTATTTCAATCACCACTGCCCAAATTATCTACCAAGTTACAGAGGGGTTGATTTTATCCACACACCATCCATTAAACACACCCACACCCACACACGTGCATATGTGTATAAGTTCTCCACATCAGGAAGATCAAAGGCACTTAGAATGTTGGAGTCATTCTAAATGAATGAAAAAAGACTTTCTTAACCCTTGCTATATTCCAAGAACTGGTGCAGGGGCTGGGGCTACAAATAGTAAAGTTTGATAATCCCTGCCTTTGAGGAGATGCCACTCTAACAGAGGGAGACAATTTATTGGGAACATCTAACACTAGCCTGTCAAGACAACTTTGGACTTTTAAATTGTCTGAACCTCTGACCCATAATTCTTTGAGCCTATGGGTCAAATCCTTCCTACGATACTGGGAGACCCTGTACTGGTACTATGCAGCTGTTCTTTTTTTTTTTTACTTTTTAAACATTATTTTATTTGGTTATTTACAAACATTATTCATTGGAAACAATGATCATTATCTTTTCCTCCCCCCGCCCCCCTCCCACCACCTCTCCCATAGCCGGCGCACAATTCCACTGGGTTTCACATGTGTTCTTGGCTCGAACCCATTTCCATGTTATTGGTATTTGCACTAGAGTGTTCATCTAGAGTCTCTCCTCAGTCATTTCCTCTCAGCCCCTGTAGTCAAGCAGTTGCTTTTCATTGGTGTTTCTACTCCTACAGTTTATCCTCTGCTTGTGGATAGGGTTTTTTAGATCCCTGCAGATTGTTCAGAGACATTGCATCGTCCCTAGTGGAGGAGTCCATTACCTTCGATTATACCACAGTGTATCAGTCTCTGTGTACAATGTTCTCCTGGTTCTGCTCCTCTCGCTCTGCATCACTTCCTGGAGGTTGTTCCAGTCTCCATGGAATTCCTCCACTTTGTTATTCCTTTGAGCACAAGAGTATTCCATCACCAACATATACCACAATTTGTTCAGCCATTCCCCAATGGAAGGGCATCCCCTAGTTTTCCAGTTTTTGGCCACCACAAAGAGTGCAGCTATGAATATTCTTGTACAAATCTTTTTCCTTATTATCTCTTTGGGGTACAAACCCAGCAGTGCTATGGCTGGATCAAAGGGTATATATTCTTTTGTCGCCCTTTGGGCATAGTTCCAAATTGCTCTCCAGAATGGTTGGATCAATTCACAACTCCACCAGCAATGAATTAATGTCCCTACTTTGCCACATCCCCTCCAGCATTCATTACCTTCTTTTGCTGTCATGTTAGCCAATCTGCTAGGTGTGAGGTGATACCTCAGAGTTGTTTTGATTTGCATCTCTCTGATTATAAGAGATGTAGAGCACTTCTTCATGTGCTTGTTGATAGTTTTGATTTCTTTGGCTGAGAACTGCCTGTTCATGTCCCTTGCCCATTTATCAATTGGAGAATGGCTTGATTTTTTGTACAATTGACTTAGCTCTTTGTAAATTTGAGTAATTAAACCTTTGTCAGAGGTTTTTATGAAGATTGCTTCCCAATTTGTTGCTTTCCTTCTGATTTTAGTTATATTGGTTTTATTTGTACAAAAGCTTTTTAATTTGATGTAGTCGAAATTATTTATTTTACATTTTGTGACTCTTTCTAAGTCTTGCTTGGTTTTAAAGTCTTTCCCTTCCCAAAGGTCTGACATGTATACTATTCTGTGTTTACCTAATTTACTTATAGTTTCCTTCTTTATGTTCATGTCAGTCACCCATTTTGAATTTATCTTGGTGTAGGGTGTGAGGTGTTGATCTAATCCTTATCTCTCCCACACTGTCTTCCAGTTTTCCCAGCAGTTTTTATCGAATAGTGGATTTTTGACCCAAAAGCTGGGATCTTTGGGTTTATCATATATTGTCTTGCTGAGGTCACTTGCCCCCAGTCTATTCCACTGATCCTCCTTTCTGTCTCTTAGCCAGTACCAAATTGTTTTGATGACCGCTGCTTTGTAATATAGTTTGAGATCTGGGACTGCAAGGCCCCCTTCTTTTGTATTTTTTTTTCATTATTTCCCTGGATATCCTTGATCTTTTGTTCTTCCAAATGAACTTTGTTATGGTTTTTTTCTAAATCAGTAAAGAAATTTTTTGGAAGTTCCATGGGTATGGCACTAAATAGATAGGTAAGTTTGGGTAGGATGTTCATTTTTACTATATTGGCTCGTCCTACCCATGAGCAGTTAATGTTTTTCCAATTGCTCAATTCTAGTTTTAGTTGTGTGGAAAGTGTTTTGTAGTTGTGTTCATATAGTTCCTGTGTTTGTCTTGGGAGATAGATTCCTAGGTGTTTTATTTTGTCTAAGGTGATTTTGAATGGGATTTCTCTTTCTAGTTCTTGCTGCTGAGCTGTGTTGGAGATATATAGAAAAGCTGATGATTTATGTGGGTTTATTTTGTATCCTGCAACTTTGCTAAAGTTGTTGATTATTTCAATTAGCTTTTTGGTTGAATCTCTAGGATTCTTTAAGTAGACCATCATGTCATCCGCAAAGAGCGATAGTCTCCTCCTTGCCTATTTTGATGCCTATGCAGCTGTTCTAAGGACAAGGTGGCTACTCCTGGCATCTGGAAGTGCCATCTCTGATCTGGACTGAAGTCACAGTCCACCACATCAGAGGGGTTCAAAAAAGTGACATTACAAAGAGCATTAGATTGGATCGGGGAAAGAAAGTAGATCTCTTGCCTCAGAATCATGGAGAGAGGAGGTGGCTCATGGTGTGGCCAACAGCTGGCTGGGGGAGGTAGCTAGGAGAATGCCAGCCTGGGCCAATGCTGGCTAGGGATGTCCCAGTGCTTGGGGCTTCCCAGGTGCCTCTAAGGCCTGACAGAGAAGCAGGCACAGCCGGCGGGTAGAGGAGGCATATGAAGGGAATAATGGCTGGCCACATGTGGTTGTGCCTTTTCTTTCTCTGGCCTGCTTTGTAGTTATTTAATCAATAATTATAAAATAAGATACCGTCTCCAGAGAATTTTAACCATAACAATATAGAGGAGGTTTTAGCTTCAAGTCAGATAGAAAGTTCCCATAATCCTTAGGATACAGCATCAAAACAGAGAGCCATTCATCTTTTTCTGTGCCATTTCCATCAATAAACTCATATTTTTTCTGATGTTGGACCATTTGGCAGTTCCAGGGTCTTTAGTGAGATGAACTTTCTTTTCTGGGTCTCCAGTATCTGAGGCATGAAGTGGGAGATGAGGAAAAGTCTAGAAATAAAGAGATTAAAGAGAAATTTTTGCTGTAGATCAAGAATTTAGAACTGTGTTGCAATCCAACTACAGAGCATTGTGGTTTCTTAATTCTTGGCAAATGCATTAGAGGATTTTCTCTGAAGAATTATGCAACAAACCTCACTCATTTAAAACTGTAGATAATAGCACGTTAAATAATCTAATAAGTAGCATAATGTATAATGGAAAATACTGCCAAATTAGGAGTCTATTTGTGAAAATCAGGAAAATGATACTGAACTGAGAGAATTAGAAATAAATGAGAAGCTGGGATGAAGCAAATAAAATAATTATAAGATTAAGAAAACTAACACCATGCTCCATGGCGTGCATTTTTATATCTTGATGAATAAATAGCCCATTAGCATGAAATCAGGGCTTAAAGAAAAACTCATGCTGAAAAGTAAAATAGGACCAAAAACATTCTTTAGAACTATATTAGGACTGTTCAATTGTTACCCTCTTGCGAGAGATCCCACCCCCCTTTTTTGAAGATTGGAGCAGCAAGATCTAAGCAAAAAGGCTCAGAATCCTGGCCTGGCAGCAGACTTCTTAGCAAAGATGAGAGCAATTCATTACCATGATGGTTCAAATGCATTAGTCCTGCCTGGGTTAGATAAGATAAAAGCAGGAGTTGGTAGAGTTCCATGAGAATTAGGGGCTGGACTCATGGATATCCATCCATCTCCATCTGCATATCTCTCCTTCTCCACCTCCTCTGGGCAAAATGGATCTGTCCATGGGCCTGCCTAAATGGCAGTACTGGTCCAAGAGTTCGGTGCTGATTGACAATGCACTTCCCATCCAATGGCGTGTCACCATCTGGGCAGTAGGCATCCTTCGTCCACCTGGCAAGTCCATAATAACTCATGGTCTTGAAGGGAGTGCTTCAACTAGGAAATCATGGCATGGCGGGATGGTAGACTTTCGGACTGTGCTTGAATTGTGTCTCAGCCACTTATCATTTGTGAAGTTCCTATTTATAGGTAAAATATCAAGCCTTGAAATGCTGTGCAACCTCTTGGCTCCTGGAAAGAGATCAGCCGAGCAATCAGTATAGAAAAAGGTCAAGGGGGATCAAGAACGCCCATTATCTGGACCATATCAGGAAACTAGATAGACAGGTTCCTGAGCTAATCCAAAAGGACAGGTGTTGGATGAGAACTTCAGAGAGACAATGGCATAACTGGATGTAAAAAGGATGGAGGACATGTTTAATTTGTTTTTGTTTTTCAAACCTATTTTCTAACCCAGCACAATGCCTGGCACATAGTAGGCTCTTAAAAATGCTCATAGACTGACTTTCTCATCCTCACCCGCCGTCATGGAAAAGAAGAGAAACAAAACCCTGCTAACAAATAGACTCCTTGCATTTGTCGGTGTTTTTGTAAGCAATTTCCTCTTCTTTTGTGTAACTCAGTATGACTTTTGTTCGGCAACCCCTAGAAACCATGAGTATTCCAGTGATTGGGCTCTCCCTGTGGTTAGAGCTGACCTTCTGGGAACTGATACCTCCATGGAGCCTCGTTGCCTTGGGTCAGACAAAGATGGAGACTCAGTGGGCAGAAGGGAGGTGGATCAAAGACAGACCTACCCCTCTGTAGAAGTGAGTAGTCCTTGTGGTTTGTGCGTTACTCAAGAAGTCTAATTTGATTCATTTTGTTGGTGGTTTTGTTTCTTTTCCTTGAACCACCCAAATTGGCTGGCGCACAGGGATACAACCAAAAAGGAGGAAGCCAGCAAGCAAGTTGGGTTGCGATTTGGAAACTGTGAAATGCTTTCCCCAATGATTCCAAACTGCTCCAACATAAAAGCCCCTGCTTCAATACCAGTGATCTCCTGATGACTCTGTATGCCACCAATCATGTTATGGATGACTCAAAGGGTAAAGAAAAAGCAGATAAGTAGATCTTAGCTTATTACCAACAATAACATGCACAAAAAGTAGAGTAAGCTATAGCATCCAAGATAGGAGTGACTAGAAAAGGAAGTGGGTTCCATAAAGAGAGCAAGGGCAGAGGGATGCAGGGGAAAGAGCTGTGAACTTGCTGTCATGAGGACTGAGTTCCAATCCTGATTTTTGCCAACTACCACCTTTGTGCTCTTGACCAAGTTAGGACCAATCTGGGCCTCAGTTTCTTTATTTATAAAATGAAAGATTTGCAATACACACATGCCAAGGTCCTTCTCCATGCTGCAACCCAGATATTTCTATAGGATGCCCTCACTTCTCCTTATGCATTATTTTCTCCATTAGAATGTTGGCTCCCCTGAATCAAAGGCTGTCTCATTTGCTTGCATTTGCATCCCTAGACATTAATACAGTGCTTGGCACATAGTAGGAGCTTAAGACAAGATAAGCTGAAGCTGTAGCCTGTACCTGGAGGAGTATCAATTCTCAGGACACATAAAGAACTCACATTCTACTGGGGTCCTGGAATGCAGGAACAGAGATTCAGAGGCAGAAGGCACCCGAGAGGCCGCTGTGTCAAGTCCCTTCATTTTACATATGATAGAAAAAAAAGCCCAGAGACTCCAGAGCCGTATTGTTCCCCTTGTGTCATGCCATCTCTTATTTGCTTTTCCCATAAAAATGAGAGAGAGCACAAAGTATAACTCTAGAGAAAACCCACATCCCCAGAATTCCTCTACAATGAGAGGCTGTTCATTTCAGAACTCTGTCGGTGGGGAGTCCCCGTATTGGGTGGGTTTTCTTAAACTCTTGCCTTCTCTCTTAGAATCCACACTGCATATGGATCGGTTCCAAGGCAGAGATGCCACAAGGCTAGGGAATTTAGCTTAAGTGACGTGCGTAGGATCACTTATCGGGGAAGAGTCCGAGGCCAGACTTGAACCTGGGACCTCCCATTGCCAGGTCTTGGTCTCCATCCATTGGGCCACTGAATTGCCCCCCTCCTATGTTGTTTGTAGCACATGACTCATCCTCACAGAGAAATATTGTTAAGAACGAATGAAATGGAAGAACAACTAAACATTGTTCTTGCCCTCCTCCCAAAGGATGTGCCTGTGTCCCTGCTCTAGTTATCCGTGCAGCATGTGCCCGTCCTTGTTTCCTTCTCTCCTACAGAGTTAAGAGGATTGAGTTAAGGACGGCAAAGCTTTGGTTTCGGTGGGACACCATTGTAGCCTGTAGGGAGCTGCTGAGATATTATATCCCACGTCATCTTTGGGTGGCAAAGTGCCTCGGGGTAAGAGAAGCCTCTTTGGAGTTTATTGATCTCACTAACATTTTTTTCCCTGCTCTTCACCTTAATTGACTCCACTGGAAAATCTGAGAAGAGCACTTTCCACAGGACTTGGGAAAAGACAGAGGAGGGGCTATTGCTTCATGGAAGGGCAATGGGTTTTTGATGGACTCCGAGACTAAAGAGAAATCTCTTATTTTTGTCTGCCCAGACCAAGCAGCCAACGAATATCTACAAAGCACCTACTATGTGCCAGACACTGTTTGAACCCAGACATAACACAGGAATTGTGTTAGCTACTGAGGATACTGAGACAGAAATGAAACGGTCCTTGTCCTCAGGGATCAGCCTTGGGATGCTGAATCTCATTTCTAATGACTCCCAAGGTTTACTACTGGTCGAGTTTATCAAATAAATGTTGCAGGTCCTCTTCAGGCTGGTAGCGTTTCTAGGTACCGCCTGTGGGACATTGGCTAAAGCCTTTCTCTCCACCTGGGCAATGGGGTCCCCATGTTAAAAATGAAGAGGCTAGGCTGGGCTGGATGGCTTCCGAGGTCCATTTCCTCTCTAGACCAATGATTTTTTCTTTTCTTTTTAAAATTCAAAGATATTTCATTTCCCCAATTATATGTGATAATCATTCTGAACATGTTTTCTGAAATTAGAAGATGGAAATTGTCTCCCTTCATCCCTTCCCTCCCACGTCTCGGAGATGGTAAGCACGGGAGATCTGGTTTCTACATGAATCGTCATGCAGAGCACACTCCCATGTTGGTCATTGTCGTAAGAGAGAACTCCTATAAAGCCAAACCTCCAAATAAAACCCTAAATTAGCCAACGTGGAAGATAGTCTGCTTGGATCTGCACCGGACTCCAGTGCTCTGTCCCAAGCCCTTCAGAGCTGTCCCGGATCATTGTACCGCTGAGAGGTCTTTCACAACTGTAGATCAATGATTTTTTTTTTTTTTTAAGCAATGAATGGCCACATATGGGAAGGAATCATTACCCTATCAGGGAGGCAACATAACATAGGGGAAAGGGTTCTGGATTTGTTATCAAGCATTAAAAGTCCAATTCTGACACTTAATGAGCTATGGGGTATTGGGCAAGTCACTTAATTTGCTCGAGTCTACTTCCTCATCAGCAAAATGAAGGAGTTACATTAACTGATGTCCGATGATGGTGATGAGGATGAAGATGAGGATGAGAATGATGAGGATGATGAACCAACCAACCATTAAGTAAAAACGCTTACCTTCCATCTTAGAATCAATAATTAGAATCCATATTGGTTCCAAGGCAGAAAAGTAGTAAAGGTTGGGCAATGGAGGTTAAGTGACTTGCCCAGGGTCACCCAGCTAGGAAATATCTGAGGCCACATTTGAACCCAGGACCTCCCATCTCTAGGTCTGGCTCTCCATCCACAGAGCCATCCAACTGCTCCCACAACAGTTATTTATTCAGTACCCATTTTGTGCTAGAATTTACTTTTCTCCCACTGCAAATTCACTAATCCTCTTGAATGAATAATGATCATTCTTCAAAGACTGAAAGGAAAGATGACTTGGTTGAGATTTGAACTGACCGATTCAGGGAATCGTTTCCACCAATGTGAGCTCAATGCCTTCTCTCATTCATGATCAACTCCTCATCCCTCTGGAGGGATCTGTACTTTTCTTTTAATAAAGTTATTACATTCCCCAAAATAATGATCATAATAATTTTTAAAAGTCAAAGTCCCATTTATTTGCACAGGAACAGTGCTGACCAACAGACACTAGGTTTATATAAAATTATAAAATACAATTTGGTCATCACCTTGTATTTTAAATGGAAGTAAATGAAAAAATAATGTTAGATTTACAGTTGGGAACCTGGGTTCAAATCCTGTTTCTGTTTGTGTGATCTTGGGCAAACCAATTTGCTTCTTTAGTACTCAATTCCTTCATATGGAAGATGAAGGATTTCAGCTAGAATCATGGACTTTTAACCCGAGGTCCATAGATCCTCTCCAAGGGGTGCATGGAGAGATTTCAATGGGCCCATGAACTTGGAGTGGACAAAAGTGACATCTTGACTTCCACTACTCTCTGACTAAAATTTAATAATTCCTTCAATTATTTAAATCATTGATGCCATGAGAGGGCAACACACTCAGTGGAAATTCTCAGCACATCCCACCAAAAGGTTATAGGTTCATTTTTGTTTTGCTGGGGAAATAGGATTATGGAATCCTACATTTCAAAATGGAAAGGACTGTAGGGACCACCTTCTTTATTTTACTGATGTGGAAGCCTCTCTGATAGAAGTTGTGACTTGCCCCAAATCGCACCAATATTATCCTTTTTTTTTAAATGCTTAATTTGTTTAGAATATTTTTCCATGGTTACATGATTTATGTTCTTTCCCTCCCTTCCTCCTTCCTCCTACCCCCTTCCCAGAGCTGACAAGTAATTCCACTGGATTATACATGCATTGTTGTTCAAAACCTATTTCCATATTATTCATATTTGCAGTAGAGTGATCTTTTAAAGCCCAAATCCCCAATCACGTACCCATCAAACCATGTGAGCAATCATGTTTTTCTTCTGCGTTTCTACTCCCACGGTTCTTCCTCTGGGTGATCACACCAATGTTAAATGGCAGATATACTATTTGAACTGAACTTGTTTTATTCCAAATAGGACACTCCCCACCCCACTCCCCACTGCCCCTTTCTACCATGCTGTCTCCACAGTTTCTCTGAAAAGTGTTAATTAAGAGACATCAACGAGAGTAAGGACTCTTGAAATTCTGTCATGGACCCATTTGGTGATACTGTTTTTTATTACAATATTTTATTTTTTCCCCAATTATATGTGAAAACAATTTTAAATCTTCATTTTTATTTTTATTTATTTTTTCAGTGAAATTAATTTATTTATTTGTTTTTAGGTTTTTGGAAAATTTTACTTAATTTATTAATTTAGAACATTTTTCCTTGGTTACAAGAATGGCTCTTTCCCTCCCTCCCCTTCCCCCAAACCCCTCCTATAGCTGATGCGCAATTCTGCTGGGTTTTATATGTGTCTAAATCTTCATTTAAAAAAACACATTTGAGCCAAATCCTCCCCTTCCCTCCCTTACTCCCCTGCCTCGTCTCTGAGACAGCAAGCAAACTGATATAGATTTTATTTTATTTTATTCTTTTAAAATTAAATTAATTTATTTAATCAATTTAGAACATCATTCCTTGGTTACAAGAATCATATTATTTCCCTCCCCCCCACCCCCTTCCTGTAGCTGATGCGCAATTCCACTGGGTATTACTTGTGTCCTTGATCAGAACCTATTTCCATGTTGTTGATGTTTGCATTAGGATGTTCATTTAGAGTCTACATCCCCAATGGTATCCCCCTCGACCCATGTGATCAAGCAGTTGCTTTTTCTGATATAGATTTTACATGTGCATTACTAGAAATAATTTTTTCATATTAGAAAGGACATTATCATTTTAACAGATATAAAAATACATAGGCTTACAAGGAAACCAGTTGTATTTAAATGAAATTATTAAGATACATATTTTTTTAAATTAAAACTATCACCTTCTGTCTTGGAATCAATACTGTGTATTGGTTCCAAGGCAGAATGGGGGTCACGTGGCTTGCCCAGGGTCACACAGCTGGGAAGTGTCGGAGATTGGATTCAAACCCAGGACCTCCCATCTCTAGGCCTGACTCTCCATCCACTGAGCCACTCAGCTGCCCCTTAAAATATTTTTTATAATTCTAAGTTCATGGATCTAGGTGAAAGCCTTCTAAACTAGGCTTTTTAAAAATTGATTTTTAACTTTAATTTAAAATTTTAACTTTAATTTAATTTTAAATTTAATTTAAATAAACAAACATTTATTTTCCTTCCCTCCCATGTTCCTCTTCTATTAGTGAGAAAAACGAAAACATTTGAACAAATACGCATGGCCATACAAAGTAAATTCCTCCATGGGCCAGGACTCAAACTAGGTTCATTTTGAAACCTGAGTCCATCACTTCTCTGGCAGGAGGTGGGTAATAAGGGTATTTGTTGGCATGGAATTGTTCTCTTTTCAGAGCAAATGGCAGGTATAGGAGCGTATTTCTCAGAGCAAGTTCCTCTTTTTCCTGCGTAAAACCATGGGGATCTTTACCGAACATTTCCCAGAAATGCAGTCAAAAACCGGAAACTCAGTATCCTCTATGAATCTCTCCCAGAGTTACAAAAATCCTCTGATACAGTTGCGATGCTTAGACGATCGCATCCCCCGGGGCATCCTCCGTGGATTCATTCTTCTTGCCAGGCAAAAATAGAGGAATGACACATCTGGTGAACTTAGAGCTTTGTGGGGCACCCGCTGTTCTCTAGGATGGAGTTTCACCCTCTTTTTGGGGTTGTTTCATCTCCATTATTGTTGCCGTTGTACATGCATCCCTCTAGTTTTTGCTTTCTTGCTTTTATTAGTTCATCAAGCAGTCTAATATTTCTTTGTGTTCTGCCTGGCCTCAATGTACCTCCTATGTACTATCTGGGTACATTTTGTCTCCCTCTACAGAGACCAAATGTTCTGAAAAGGCCTTTTCCATTTTTGGACTTTGTATTCTCTGTGCCTTGAATATAGCAGATATTTTCACTTTCTATCTCAACCTGTGATTTTTGGATGAGGGAACTCCCAGGGAGGAAGCCTTCTTGGCTAATGCAACTATTCTGCGACTCGTAGAGCACACACAGGATTTATTGATCACATTCTTGATCTTGTGTGGGCATGGTTTGCAGCACCCTAAAACAATTACAGCAGGAATGTCAAGGATCTCCAATCACAGATCACTAGCAGATAGAATAATAATGAACAAGTTTGAAATATTTCCAGAATGACCAAACTGTGACACAGAAACACAAGATATGAGCACGAGCTGTTGGAAAAATGGTGCTGATAGATTTGCTTGATGCAGGCTTGCCACAAACCTTCAATTTCTAAAAAAAACACAATATTTGTGAGGCAATAAAATGGCCAGCTCTCTAGTCTTGTAGCCAGGCTACTCCTCAACTTTTTAAATATTAAAAAAAAACTCATGATACTTTTATTTCAGCTTCAATTGTTGTAGATTCTTGCTTTTCCTTTTTGATACTGATATTTTGGTTTGCTTTTCCTTTTTTACAAATAAATTCAAGTTATTGCTTAGTTATTTAATTAGGTTTTTTTAAGGCAATAGTTTGATTTTTTTTCCTTTGGCTTTCAATTCTTTTAATCTTTGAGTTTGAGAAATTTAGTATGTAGAGATTTTTTATCTGTTGCTTTGTTATTTAAAAAATATTTTCCTGATTACATGTCATAACAATGTTCAACATACACTTTCTGCAATTATAAGAGCCACATCGGTCCTTTCCTCCCACTTCTCTGAGATGGTAAACAATTTGATCCGAGTTGTAAATGTATGGTCATGCAAAACATATTTCCATACTGGTCATTGTGAGTACTCCGCAATCTTTAAGTCATTCATCCTTACAAATGGATGATTGCCAAAATCTTCTTTAGCCCCTGATTTGGGCTTATCATCCTCCTGATTTGGCTCCTACCAGAAAGAATGGAGAGACTCTTTTAAGAGTAGACTAAATGACTTCTTTTGATTTGATATTTGCATGAGAAAAGGATAGGGATAGGAATTAGCCTTATGATTTCATTGATACAGCAAGCAATGCAAGGTGGCACCTCCTCGTCAATCTGCAGTTACAGAGAGTTGCTGTTTTTCTGGCTCTGAACCAACTCTTTGCCTTTAATTGAAGGTTATAAGTGATCTTGTATTTCTAAAAGCATTGAAGCTTCTCTCTGTAATCCACTGTACTTGAGCTCAGTTACTATTTGGACTGTGGAGCATTGCTTGAAAGACGTTTGGGGGACTGAAGGTCTGAATTTCTTGTTG
This sequence comes from Monodelphis domestica, assembly GCF_027887165.1. Lineage (NCBI taxonomy): Eukaryota > Metazoa > Chordata > Mammalia > Didelphimorphia > Didelphidae > Monodelphis > Monodelphis domestica. The sequence goes on from NC_077234.1 coordinate 19,870,994, forward strand.
GTTATGATACCTTCGCCTGTCTCAGATGAAGAGAGGAAAAGAGAATAAGAATAACAGAATGATTACGTTAAAAAGACAGCAGCCACAAGATTAAGAGAAAAAAATATACACGTAAAATAGATCAAAAAGGAATCGAAAAACAGAGGGCATTTATATTAGTACATGTATATAATTTACGTATTTTAAACCAAATTGTAAATAATGTGGAGTTTGTGGCTTTGCACCTATTTTTTTTGGCATTTGTTTATTTAACTTTTTCATTGGTGGTGGTGATTACTAAGTATATAATTTCAAAAACTGGAAAGAAAGCTTTTGATTTTACCTAATCAAAATTGTCTATTTTTTCTCTTTATCTTTCCTCTAAACTATCTTTGGTTAAAACTTCTCTTCCCCCCAGGAGTGAGTCACCACTGTCCTCTAGTTTAAAAAAATATCATTTCATATTTTGATCTCGGATCTGTTTGCCTTCGGATTGTTTCCTTATTGCAACATAGCATTATATTTACTAATTACTAAACCTGGGAAATTCTTTTTTCCATTTCTCTAAAAGTTCCTGTTGAATTGTAGCCACTCCCAAACTTTTGAGTATGTTCTTGGGTTTATGAAACACTGGACTACTGAATTTAATTATTTCTAATTCAGGATGATCTATTCTGAGGATAGACTGTCTTTCTTCTTAAAAATAATATATTATGCCCCCCCCCATTACATGTAAAAACAATTTGAACATTTTCTTTTAAATTCTTTTTAAAAAATTCTTTTTAAATTCTTACCAAATTCTTTCCTTTCTTCTGATCCTCCATCTCTCATTGTCTTCTTATCCTCCCCACCTGTCTGATAACATGAAGATATATTTCCTATTTTTTAAAAAGCAGTGCTAGTTTTGATGATTATTGTTTATAATGTCACTTAATGTCCAAAAGTGATAATCCCTTGTCTTTCCTACCCCCATTATTCTCCTAGAGATTCGAAAACTATTGCTTTTCCAAATGAATTTTAGTATTTAAAAAATTTAGTGTTATTTATTAATCAATGATTTATTGATTATTTTTTATTAATGATTTATTTTAAAAATCACATTCATTTCAAAATAATCTACTCCCCTAACTCCCTCTACCACACTGAGCTATCAAAACAAGCACACATATCAAATTGAAGCTGAGTGTATCCAAAGCTCCTTGCTATAATCCTCGATCTCTGAAAAGAAAGGACGGAGATTTTTTTCTTGTTTGAAACCAAATTTGCTTATTATGATTATTCACGATTTGGTTTCTTAACATTTTATTTTTTCCAATTACATGTAAAAACATATTTACCGTTGTTATAAAAAAATTTAGCACCTAATCCTCTCCCTCTTTCCCCTTCCCTCTCATTGAGAAGGCAAGCAATTTGATATAAATTATACATATGCAATCATGCAAAATATATTTCCATATTAGTCATGTTGTGAAAGAAAATACAGAACCAAAAATCTCCCAAGAAAAATAAAGAAAGCAAAAAAGTATGCTTTGATCTGTAGTCAGACTTCATAATTCTTTCTTTGGGGTAGAAAGCATCTTTTCATCCTCTGGAATTGTCTTAGATCTCTGTATTGCTGAGAATAGCAAAGTCGTTCATAGTTGATCAATGTACAGTATTACTGTTCCTGTATGCACTATTTTCTGGTCTTGTTTACTTCACTTTGCATCAGTTAATGTATGCCTATCCAGGTTTTTCTGAAAGCATTCTGCTCATCATTTCTTATAGCACAATAGTACTTCATTAAAAGAACATACCACAACTTGTTCATCCATTGCCTTGATTGACGGACATCCCTTGACTTTCAATTCTTTGCCACCACAAAAAAAAAGTTGCTATAAATATTTTTTATTCATGCAGGACTTTTTCTTTTAAAAAAAATCTCTTTGAGATATAGCCATAGTAATAGTATTGCTAGGTCAAAGAGTATGCAGAGTTTTATAGCACTTTGGGCATACTCTTTGATCCAACAATATTACTACATAGTTCCAAGATTTCAAACCCCACAATGGTTAGTCTCGTTCACAACTCCACCAACAGGGTATTAGTATCTAAATTTTTCTACATTCCCTCCAGAATTTGTAATTTTTTCTTTTCTTTCACATCAGCCAGTACCTTGGTAGTTGTGTCATTTAGTCATTTGATTTGCGTCTGACTCTTTGTGATCCCATTTGAGTTTTCTTGGCAGAGACACTGGAGTGGTTTGCTATTTCCTTTTCTAGTTCATATTTCAGAGGAAGAAGCTGAGGCAAACAGGGTTAAGGGACTTGGCCAGGATCACACAGTTAGTACGTCTCTAAAGACAGATTTAAAATGAGGAAGATGATTCTTCCTGACTACACCTAGCACTCTTACCACCTAGCTACCTGGTGGTACCTCAGAATTGTCTTAATTTGCACTTCTCTAACCAACAGTGATTTAAAGCATTTTTCTATGACTATAGATAGCTTTTATTTCTTCTCTGAAAACTTTCTCTGCACATCTTTTGACCATATCAAATGAGGAATTACTTGTATTATCATCAATTTGACTCAGTTACAAACACTTTTGAGAAATGAGTCTTTTATCAGAGAAATGCTGTACAAATTTCTCCCAGTTTTCTTCTTTCCTTCTAATCTTGGATGCATTGGTTTTGTTTGTGCAAAAAATACTTTAATTTAATAGAACCAAAATGACACATTTTATATCCTGCGATGTCCTCTATATCTTGTTTGGCCATACTTTCTTCCTTTATCCATAGATCCAACTGGTAAACTATTCCATGCTCTCCTAAGTTGCTTATGGCATTACTCTTTATGTCTGAATCACATAATCCACTCTTCTATCTGCTTCCATTTTATGGATGAGTCCATTCCATTCACAGTTACAGTTATGATTACTAACTTACAATTTCTCTTTCCTATTTCTCTTTTTATACTTCTCATGAATCTTATATTTGAAAGCCAAAATTTCTATTCAACTCTGTTCTTTTCATTAGGAATGCTTGAAAGCCTGTATTTCATTAAATATCCATTTCCCTTCCCAAAGTATTATACTCAGTTTTGCTGGGAAAGTGATTCTTGGTTCTTACCCTAGCTCCTTTGCCCTCCAAAACACCACATTTTATATAGAACCTGTTAAATCTTATGTTAAACCTGACTGTGGTTCCATGATATTTGAATTGTTTCTTCCTGGCTACTTGCAATATTTCTTATTTGATTTGAAAGCTCTGGAATTTGGTTATACTGTTCCTGTAAGTTTTCATTTTAGGTTCTCTTTCAAGAGGTGGTCACTGGATTCTTTCAAATTCTATTTTGCCCTCTTGTTCCAGGATATTAGGACAATTTTTCTTGATAATTTCTTGAAATATGATGCCTAAGGTCTTTTTTTGATCATAGTTTTCAGGTATTTTATTTTTGGACCTCTTTTACCATTTGACCTATTCTGTTTTTCAAGGTATTATTTTATTTAGTATTTTTTTGTGTTTCTTTTACCAAACCATTGACTCTTTTTGCAAGATTTTCTTTCATTGCTCTTATTTCATCCCCTAATTTTTCTCCCTACCTGCCTCATTTGATTTTTATTATTTTTTTGAGCTCTTCCAGAAAATCCTTTTTTAAAATATCTGAGACCAATTCACATTTTTCTTTGAAGCTTTGCATATGGCTATTTTGGCATCATTGTCTTCTGAGTTTGTGTTTTGATCTTCCCTGCCATCCCAGTTTTTTGTGATTAGTTTCCTTTTTGTTGTTTGCTCATTTTTTTCCAGTTGATTTCTTGATTTTTACCTTTATGTTAAGTAATTGGGCTCTGCTCTCTGGGTGAAAGGGACATTGTTCCAAACTTCAGGTTTTTTTGTGCTGCTGTTTTCAGAGCTAGTTCTGGAAGTCTGTATGTTTTTAGTTCTTCTAAGGTAATATAGTTTAAGAAGAGGTGTGTTCATTGCTCTCTCAACCTGCGTTCTTGTCTATGAGCAATCATAAGCACTCTGTTCCATCATGGAATTGTGTTTAGGGTCCCCACTCCTGCTAGTATTCCTCTTTCCCCTGGAACTAAGACCTTGAATTGTATATGGGCGATGCAACAGAGTCCTACGCTCACTGCCAACAAAAGGTCCCTGTAATCTTCTGATCAGTTGTCTGACCCCCTTACTGTCTGTGGGCTGAGAGCTCTGGAAATTTCAGTTGCTGATTCAGACAGTCCTAATGCTTGCTACTGTCTTGCCCTGTGTAACCTCCTCTGGATTGTATTCTACTTTCACCTGAGTGAGACAGACCCTTCCTACCAACTTGGCATGGAAAATTATTTCTCCCCATCCTCTTGTGGATTCTGCCACTTCAAAATTCATTTTGAGGCATCTTGTTTGGAGAGGAATTTGGGAAATCTCAGGCACATGCCTGAATTTACTCTGACATCTTGGCAATCCCATGTATTCGTTCCTAGGTAGAAAGCAGGAAGGGCTAGGCACTAGGGGTTTAGTGATTTTCCCAGGGTCACACAGCTAGGTAGCATCTGAGGCCAGATTTGAACCCAGGACTTTCCATCTCTAAGACTGGCTATTCAATGAGTCACCTCCCCTCCCCTCCCCTCCCCTTTGTGAGTAGATTCTATGAATCTAGAACCTCTCAGTTTTTCTTCCAGTTGTCTTTTGGGGCCTATGAATTAATCTGGAGTCCACTGGGCAGAGTTATTAAAAATTATTTAGGACTTCTTCATCATGGCATTCAGGGCAAGTGGTTGGAGTTGGTGCCAAGCACTCTATCAGCAATTCTGAATGTAGTAGGATGGAGAAAATGTAATGACCCTGCTAAATTTGAAGAAAAAAAAAGACCCTTCTCAATTAGTCAATGCTCTTGGCCCCATGATGGGTCTTTGATGGATTTCCAATATTTAAAAAATAAGCACCATGGGAGTGTTAGTCTTGTTATTTTTACTGACTCAGAGGGGAGAAGGTCAAGAAAATAATAAATACCATTTCCTGCTTTGCCTCGTGTGGTTCTTGGCAACGTCCCAGTTCAAGTGGTGACCATCCTTGATCTTCCTGAGACTTCGAACATAAAACCAAGAAGCTGGAGGTGGTGTGGCTTCTGGCCACAATCTTGAGCAATATTGGTATTTTCTGTAAGATAGATTTATTTTCTTCCTTCCTGACCTGCCGAACTTTTGTCTATGCCATAGGGTGGGAATTTTGTGTATGTTAGAGATGTATCCTCAGAACTTTCATGAGGAATGATTTTTGCCTTTTGGTAGAACACAGCTTCTTGGGTTAAAAAAGAAAAAAAATACCGAAATTTCAGCCATTGAAATCTGCTTCCTATTCAGGAACATACTTCAGCCCCAGGAGTGTTGCTGCCTGAGTGTCATGGTATCTACAGAATTATAAATTTTCTATAATAACAGTGGTAGTTGTAGTACCACCCTCACCCCCAACCTCTGATTTCATCAATGTCAGGACTCTCATTGTGGAAATTTTCTCTACTAATGCAGATCGGCTCTTGTCTCTAACTTTATGCCATCTCATGGATTTTGAGCTGGAAGAGACCTTTTAGTTTGTCTCGTCCGACTTCCTTATTTTATGGATAAGGTATCTGAGGCTTCAGATGTGAGCCATAAAATATATTTGTGTTCTTCAGAAGGAGTATGTCCGGATAAATCAAGCACCAAATATGGTCTCCTCAGAATGTTTAGAAATCAATATCTCCATTTTGTTGATTTCCTATGACAATGACGACAGTTTCAATGACTATGATACCTTCCCTTCTCCTAATTCCCTTTCTTCCATAGAAAAAGGCTTTTTTGAGAGTCTAGGACAAATATTTTTAACCTGGAGTTTGTGAACTTACTGATTTACTTTTTTTTCTATTAGTATTTCTGTATAATTGGTTTCCTTTGTAATCAAATGTATTTTATTTCATACATTTGAAAACATGACAGAGAAGGGGTCCATAGTGTCAAAGGGATATAATTAAAAAAAAAAAAAGGCCTAGCAGAAAGTTCAAAAAAGTGTTAAGAAAGTCCAATGCACGTTAACCCTATCAGATATTCAAAACAGTAAGTGTAGAAAAATAGGTGCATTTATTTCCCTATTCCTCTGGAAAGTCTTCCTCTTCCACTCTAGCTTATAAGGATTTTCCATACAAGTTGTAGGGCTGCATTGATACACCAGTGACTTTAGAGGGCTGGATCAAATGAATAGACTTTGCAAAAGCCTTTTTTCCCATAGAAATCCCCATGAAGTACAAATATTTTTATCCTCCTCTTCACAATAAAGAGACAAATAGGCTCTGTCTAGCAAACTGACTCTACATGTGTCCAAGGGAAGATTTGAATCCTACTTTCCTGATTCAGGTCCAGAAGTCTTTCTACTGTGCCATTCTGTTTTTCATGTCTAGTAATGGTGTCATGCATTTTAAAACTACACACGCATATACACACAGTGAATATGAAGGGGACTGGTTCTGGAGCAGGGATCTGCTGGTAAATATTTAACCACCAGCTCTCCTGGAAAACCTATTTAAGCAGGACATGCACTCTGCATTATTAACATTTTCTTTATCACTTTCCTAAATCTAGAAACTCAACAAAACGACTAATTAAGATCTGATTTGTAGCCTGGGTCAGTTTCTGGGATACAAATGCTCACACTGATACACACCGAAATGTAACAATTGGCTTTCCTGTTTGAACTGGCTGTTGAGCTTTCTCGGATCTGGAGTCAGAGAACCAGGCTTCAGATGTCTCCTTACTTACCACCTGGCTGACCTCGTCGGAATCACCCTTTTGGGGCCTCATCTCTAAAAAGAGGGAGGTTCAGCTAACTGAGATCCATTCCTGGTGTGAACCAAGGATCCACTGGCATTTCTTGTTTATGAGTATCATTTAATTATGACCTCTGAATGGCCAGAGGAAGAGATACCCTATGTCTTCCCAACACTCCTCTAGCTCCTTCTCCAACTCTAATGACACTTTGGGGGGAGGAAGAGAGAAGTTCAAATATAGTTCACTGTGGGGGTTTTTTCCTTCTAAATGACCACTATTACTATTTCCCAGGGAGGAACTTTGGCTGAACCCTAACCTCCCCAGCAGCCCCAAAGGGTCAAGAGTTTATTATTCAGTGTAAACCACTGCTCATAGGGAGGTTTTCAGCTCACACTCTTCTTCCTCCTTCTGTCCTTGAAACAGAAAGGAGAGAACAGAGTGAAATAAAAGAGAATTCAGAGGAGACCCAAGAAGAACAGTTTTGTCCATGCTTATTGAGCATGTATGGGAACAGTCAGGGAAGGGAGGGAATGAGACAAGGAGGCACAAAATTGTTGCCCCACTACCTTCTGCCTGAACCCCCGTGACTGCTGCCCAACGGAAGGAATTTGCTTTCTTAGTAGGGGAGGGAGAGAGGAGATCTGTAAACCTGTTTTAATAAACTTCTTTTCTTTTTTCTCTTCCCCTCCCCTCCCCTCCTCTCCCTTCCTCTTTTCTCTCCTCCCCTCCAAATATTGGATTGGGGCTTTAAGATGAACAGAACTATAACTCAGGTGGGGTAATGAGGTAGGAGACCCATAACAGTTCAAGAATCCATGTAAATGACTTGACTTGAACTGGTTTCTTCCTGATACCAAGCAAGACCCTCTGTCTGTGTAGATAGGAGTTTTGAGGAGGTGTGCCATTTGAGGGCTGAATCTGTGCCACAATGGGAGACAAGAGATTATGGGTGAGAGAAAAATCATTTCTTCCTTCTTTCTCTGTACTCTCTTCATCCCTCTTCCTTTTCTCTCCTCTTTTTCCTTTCTTTTTAAAAATTTCTTCTCTTCTTCCTTCACCTCCTTGTTCTTCTTTAAGGAGATTTATTCTCTTTATAGCTTCATCTTCCTCTATCCTCCTTCTTGAATTTCTCTCTTCCCACTGAACCAAACATTTCATTATTTCCCATCTGGCTGCAATATTTCATCATGCCCCCATATCTGCTTTGAGTATAGGGTTCCTTCCCCCTCTCCTAACCACCACCCTTCCCCTCTGTTTTAGCTTCTTTTTAATCTATTGGCTCCCCTATTAGACTGGGGGCTCCATGCGAGTAGGGATTGTATTATGCCTTTCTTTAAGTCCCTGCACACAGTAGGTATTTAATAAACACTTACTAACTAACAGATGTGCTGCTAGTTCCCAGGGGCTCTGAGCTTCATAAAATTCTTCCTAGACCCAATACAACTACTAGAGCTCATTCAACATGTGGGAAGATGTGCCTGCAATTTAGAAAGATCTCCATGGCAGCTGAATGGCTGATAGGACTGGAGTGGAGAGGGATTTGAGACAGGGGGACAAGCTAGGAGGCTAGTGCAATATTCTAGGCAAGAGGTGATGAGGATGTCAATTAGAATTGTGGGTATAAAAGTGTAGCAGTCCAGCCCATAGGTATTATAAAGAGGCAAGGTTTGTGAATGGGCACATGGCCATACTGCGCATGGCACACACCTGAGGAAAAAACCCCACCTTCACCTTGTCGTAAGTTGCAATTATCCAATGGCAATACACTATGTAACTGATCTATATGTATTGAGGCATTGTGTAACTTATCAATATGTATTGAGTTCATTTGCGTATCAAAGAATAAATTGGGAAGCCAGATCCCCCTCTTCTCTCTTTTTCTTCTTCTCCTTCTTCTTCTTGGACGAGCTACAGGTTTGCTATACACTGTCTTTCCACCTTTCTCTCTCCTCTCTATCTTTACCTGAGGCCTGGCCTTTGGCCAGGTGTCTCTCTTTCTTTTCCAATGCTAATACCTAGCATTCTCTAATTCTATTAATCTCTATTCATTCTCCCAGCTGAGCTATATCATCCTCTGACCAGTGTAGTGTTAAACGGGATCTCTGGGTGGAAAATAGCCTTCCAGTGACGTCCATTGATTGGAGCATGACTGTGGCTCCCAAATATTAATAATATTTGCTTACTGACTCATTATTGACATCTCAAAAGCTTGGCTCCTTCACGCCCTTCACGGGATCCAAAACTTCTATCCCTTTTCTATTTTCCTACCATAAAGCTTCTCACTGGCGGGAGGCTTTAAAAAGGATGCACACAAGAGATGCTATAAGTAGAGACATGTGGGATTTTTTTAATTATGAAAGTAGAAAGAAAAATAGTTGTAATGGATGGTCTATACTCTGTCCTTCTCTTACCTCTACTTAATTGTGCCATTTGATTATGTTAAAGAACACATTTAGTGGGGGCAGCTGGGTGGCTCAGTGGATTGAGAGCCTGATCTAGAGATAGGACCTCCTAGGTTCAAATTTGACCTCAGACACTTCCTAGCTGTGTGACCCTGGGTAAGTCACTTGACCTCCATTGCCTAGCCCTTACAGCTCTTCTTCCTTAGAACCAATACACAGTGTTGATTCTAAGATGGAAGGTAAAGGCTTAAAAAAATAATACATTTGGAAGCTTAAATCTTATTTCTCATAACCACCTACCACCAACCCTGTTGCCTAGTTAGGCTCCTCTGTTTAAAGCTTGAAGCCACTCCACAGAGGAGAGTAACATTTCCTGGGATCTCAGCCTCCAGCCATTGTGAAGTTGTGCTCTCTGAGAATCTAAGCACAGACTGACATTTCAGACTTATACTTCTTGAGGTCAGACTTACACCAGACTCAGGCCATTTTAGAAAGCCTGTCTCATAGGCGCATGTCTAAAGCAATAGAGTGTTGTGTCTAGGTGTCCATCCTGGGTGCCTAGCATCGTTGTGGTGACCTCGACGGTGAGGGGAATGTAGCGAATGGGGTTGGGAAGAGGGTGGTCTCCATTTTGGACACACTGAGAAAGACTTCCAAGGTAAGACTCAGAAACGGAGAACATGAAGCAATTGTCCTGAGCCTATGTGACGCCATGACTCCAAGTTCAGTCCTTAGTCCGTCCAACCACAGATGGCGGCTCACAATGGGATCTTTCCTCATCCGTTCCTTGTCTCAGTCTCCTCTGCCAGTCACAGCACATAATTGGTACCCCTTCTGGGTATCCAGGAGAGCAGCACGGAGGGGCTTCAGTTCAAGGAAGCCAGAGGAAGGTGAATTGACCTTTCTGGCTGGTCTGGAGGAGAGTAAATGGCTAGCTTACATGAAACGACCCTGTGGAATTTGTTGTTTGTGAAAAAGATTTGATTTGGGGTTTCCTTCCTTTTGCTTTTACCTGTCATCCATGATGTTGTTGATATGGCACTCCTTAAAAACAGGCGTGTATGTGTGTGTTTATCAGCTTGGATTTCCAAGCATACACACTCTTATTTGAAAGCACAAGGTAATAAGCTCAAAAGTATTTGAGGACAAAGTGTGATAATCCTTCCAACAATGAGGCTTAAAATAGTTGGCCAAGCAGGATGTTTTTAAAAAAGAATAATTCTATTCAGAAGTCACAAAATGTGTTATTTCCCTATTTAGTCAGGGTCTTCCCTTTACGAGAAAGTGTATTCACTGCTTCCTACTCCAGCCCAAGCCCTTGTTCCTCCCGTCTGAATGAGCCCTTCATTACCTGTTACTCAACAGGACCCCTCCTCTTGGCTCTCCTCTGGGTGTTTGTTCTTGCCTTCCAGTTGACACATCATTCATGTGCTCATGGCATTCATTGCCCCAGTGATTGCTCCCAAACCTCTCCACGCGTTTCAGTTTTCTCCAGATCTTTTGTATTTGGTTGGTTGGTTTTGGCCTGTGTGATGTGTCACATAGTTTGTTATCACAAAGTCTTCATTGTAGGTAATGAAGGTTACAAGTCTGAATATTCTGGGTCAAAGTAAAATACTCATATTTTCCATTCCTCTGCAATCATGAATGCTCTTAGGGGCAGCTAGGTGGCTTAGTAGATAGAGAGGCCCTGGGTTCAAATCCAAACTTAGACATTTTCCTAAGTAGGATGGCCCTGGGCAAGTCACTTAACCCCAGTTGTTTATTCCTTAACTGCTCATCTGCCTTGGAACCAATACTTACTATCAATCTTAAGGCAGAGGGTAAGTGTTTAAAAAAAATAATGAATATTCCTAGACATAGCAGAGTTACAGTAGAAAGAGCACTGTATTCAGAGTCACAGGTTCTGAGTTTTAGTTACATTTTTGCAACTTACTAGCTGTGTGATCTTGGGCATCTTCTCTCAACCTTGGTTTCCTTGTCTGTAAAATTAAGTTAATAATAACTCCTTGCTTGAAAGGTTATGAAATTTAAAAGAGATAATATCTCTAAAAAGTTCTCTAAAACATTTTTAAAAATTAATTAATTTATTTTAGCACTGAAAGATCTCAAAGCACTGAAGAGGTGCTGGCTTCTAGCTGTGTGACACAGAAAAGCTCAGGCCATCCACTGCATCAGGCATCCTGACTTTTGTCTCTCCATTAGACTTTGATGTCTCTGGACCAGAGAGTAAGGCTGAAGACTTTGTGCAACTCTGCTTCAGATGCAAGTCAAAAGACATTACCCCAGTGATGTCATTTTGGTCCTTTTTGAGTATGAAGGACAATAACCAAAGCAACTAGCTGTGTGAACTTGGGCAAGTCACAACCTCACCAAACCTCAGTTTCCCATTTGCAAAATGAGAGAGTTGGGGTAGAAGCTACCTAAGATTTCTTCAAGCTATAAAATCTGGGAGTAAAGAGATAAAAGAAGAGATAAGATAAGCCCTTGGTGAGAAGGAGGAATTCCTGGAAAGGAAACTCCCTCTCCCTATGGAGATCTGGGATTGGTCTGCAACATGTAGCCCTGTAGGGATGCCTGGGGCATTCTCTAGGCCATTTTTGGTTACAGTTTATTTTTATTTTATATTTATGTAGCATAACAATAATAGTATACATATGATTTATTATAAATACATAAAATATTATAAAATACTTATCTAAGGGAAATGAATTTTCACATTAGCTACACTAAAAATGTTTCCTTTTTTCCCTCCTTTTCTTCTCACCTTTCTCCTCTCCCCAAGAAGGCAGGTAATATGATATAGGTTGTACATATATTATCACATAATACATATTTCTCTGTTCGTCATGTTGTGAAATGAGACATATTTTGCTTACACTAGAGAGAAATTCATGGAGGAAATGTAGAGTTTTCGTATTCAAAGGACAGCTCTGCAACTCTGATGCCAGACGGCGTCTATACCAAAAATAGCGAGGCATTCAGCCTAGATGACCTCAGCGGTTCTTTCCAGTCCAGAATCCCAAGCAGAAGGAATTTCAAACATCTATTTCATACATCATCTCTTCCAATGGAGGTGAGAGCCTTTCCTCCCCAGCTTCTGTCTGGTTGGAGCTCTGGGTTCCAGTTCACATTTACAGAAGCCTGTGGTTTCCCGGGTGATAGAGGTACAGGAGTCATTAACCCACCTTCCCAGACAGAAAAGTGTATTTGTGGAATCTTGACTTGACTGGGAACTTTGAATGTATCTCCCCGTGGGAATATTGTTGATTTTGGAGCTTCTGTATTGGTTATAAATGAAGGCAAAGGGTCTTTTCCCCCCGCGTACTTGTTCCCTATGACTTGGGGATGGGGAGGGGTGGATAGTTTGATAATCCACCTCCTAATTAACTATTTACTAATCAGAGATGTCTTAGGATGGATGTTCAAGAGAGGGGCTGAATAATGAGCTCCTAAGAGTGTACCTATAGATCTGCCTGGCTGAGCTTTGGGGTCTTTGGTTGTCAAGAGGACCAGTGACTGACCTATGCTACTTTAATGATTACGAAGTCAGTCTAATCAATAAACTGATGTTTCTTACCTAAGAGAAATCTCAAAATAATTTTCTTATGCCTGAAATCTTCCATAGAGGGAAGGCCCTTGCTCAATGAGCAGAAACTCTTCATTTTGCAGATCTTTTACTATTCTGTGGGTATAGATTCTTCCATCTATCTTCTATCTATCCATGCTATCCATCTATTCTTCCACCCTCTTGACTGATTCTCCATGGTCAAATCTCACCATTTCTACTTTTTCCACCCCTTTCTCATGTGATCCCTTCTCCCCTCTCATGCAACTACCTACCTCAAGGGCTCTTCACTTCTTGTTTAGGTTAATGTACAAACTTCCTAATTGGTCTCCTTGCTCTCAAGGCTCTCCTTATTGTGAATTTTAGATTTACTCTGCCCTGCTTAGTCAAAACAGGAATGTCTACACCCCTACTTAAGGATTAAGTGTTGAGAAGGATGGTCTATGACAGACATGTGCTAGCAAATGACAAATCAGAAACAACTGACAGACCCCTGGGCCATCTTAAGTCAAGCTTAAGCTACCATTGGTACATGTGAGACACAGGAAGTAATGTAAAAAAACGGTCTATATATTTCGCGTCACTTTCTCTCTCCAGCTCTTTTCATGGAAAGGTGGCTCTGGCTCTCCTTGGGAGGTGGAGGTATCTTGGCATGGCTGCAGCTATTGTCCGGGTTTGGTGGTGAGCATCCTTGATACAGTAACTGGGAGAAGCTTAGTAGCATGAGTCAGGTGAGGCGCCTTCCCTGAGCTCTCTTGGAGTTTAGGCTGATTCCTTTTTCCCTTTATCTTTCCTAAAAACGCCATCCTCCTAGGAGGTCCCTCATCTCGGAGGAGGCCTTGTGGCTGGAAGGTCTTTGAACTCCCCTTGGCTCAGGCTAGGCTGGAGAAGTCTCATACCCCTTTCTCTCTCTTCTTAATTCCTTCCCTCTATATTAACTAAACCACCATAAAATTCCCAAACTGACTTGAGTATTTTTATTGGGATTTGAATTAATCCCTGGCGACCATAAGCATAATATATTAGTCAAAACCCCTAAATTTACCCTTTCATTATTCCAGTCCATCCTGCCCATTGCTGCCCAAGCAATTTTCCTTAAGGAAAGACCTGACCATATGATTGCACTACTTAACGAACTCCAGTGGCATTCAGAATAAAATAAAACTGTTCTGTCTAGATTTTAAAGCTCTGTGCTACCCATCCCCAACTGCCTTTCCATCCTCAGTGGACATTACTTGTTCCACACTGTACTCTGCTAAACTGGCTTTGTCTCTGTCACCAACTCGGGTCTGATGACCACAAGTATATTAAGTACCCACTACATACCAAACATCATGCCATGCATGGGATCCACACAGATGAAATAAGACATAATAGCAACTTTCAAGGTGCTAAAGTCTAATTTGGGACTTAAACAGTAACTATAATATAGGGCAAAGCAAATGAAGAAGGGGGTATAGAGAAGGTTAAAAGATGTACGAGAAACTTGAGAAGGGAAGAAATCAAGGAGGGCTTGAAGGTCTTGAAGGAAGAGAAGATTTCAATGGGTGGAATACCAAGATGGGATTATTGCACTAGAACAGTCCTGCTACAAATCTCCAATAGTGCCAGGGAACCGGGGATCTCAGGTTGAGGATGGGATTCTCTAGATGGGATGTTCTGGGTAATCTGATAGCACTAAGGAAATGTGGTACATAGAAAAGAGCTCTTAGATCAGAAGACTTGGGTTCAGATCTTGCCTCTGATGCTTACTATGTATGTGCATTTGGTCTCAGTTTCCTCATATGTAAAATAAGGAGGTTGGACTAGGTAGCCCTTAGGGTCCCTTCTAGCACCAAATCTATGATCCTTTGATGAAGAATAATTTAAAAAGTTGAGCGAGGGTTTGGAATACTGTCTTTCCTCATATCTACCTCTTGAGCCTCCAACTCCCTTGAAGACTAAACTCTTACTAGAGGAGGTTACTACTTTTTTACTTTCCCCATTTAGTGTTTCTCAAGTCCTCAATTCCTTTTTATTTGCTTCGTATTTATCTGTATGTGTGCTGTTTCCTCCAGTAGAATATAAGTTCCTTGAGTTCAGAACCCATTTCCTTTTTCTCCTTTTCTCCTCAGTGTCAGCACAGTGGTTGGTATGTAATAGTCATTTAACAAATGCTTGTTGGATCCACTTGAATTTGTTTATATACTTTGGGAAATAACATCGAAATATCGACTTGGGAGAATTCCCAAGATTCTTCATAAAAATTTTATTTCTGAAGTAGAGAGTTAATGCAATGGAAGATAGCTCTTCCTGGGCTATGAGGCAGCCACTTGGCTGCTTCCCAGTATTGTCAAGGCCAAACAGTCCTTGGGGACAAGTCAACATTTGGCTTCATGGAACTCTGCAGTCAATGGAAAGAAGTCTTTCTTCATAGTCTTAATGTAGACTAAGTTGACTTAGTCTCAAAGTCTTAATGTTGACTTTGCTTATAGAAACCACTCAGTGGATCTCAGAGGCCTTTTCATTGTTCCTTATTCCCATATATTTAAGTCTGATGCTGGATCAGAATACCCTGAATGGAGCATTTCCATGAGGATGGGTTCTGGATTTCACAAGTAATGCATGATGAGACTTGGCCAAAATAAATAGCCACGGCAATGACTGAGGTCTGAAGATAGAGACTAAGCTGAATCTTCTCTTGATGTTCCCTCTAGTCACATCATTCTATATTTAAAAAGCAGGAAAATTGTTGCTTTGAGAAAAGGTTAAAGGAACTGAGTTTGTAGTCTAGAAAATAGATCATCTCCAATCTCAGAAAGTCCCTGAATCCAAATAGCATCAATTATAAATGTAACAACATATTTTTGTTCTATTGGAAGAAAAAAATACCATGGATGAGCTAAAACATAATGTTAACATCATTAATTATTTAATTCCTTAAGATTCCACAATCCCCTGAGAGCCTGACATTTTTGATGAAGAAATAAAGGTATCTGCATATATATCTACGTATACTTGTCTTTAATCTTTCATTTAATTAGAAATCAGACCACCTAATGTGTTGTTTGCTTTTAATTAATTGGACTTATTTAATTAACTTTTAAGGTACAGAAGTCTGCCTCCCCCTGTATTTGGGGTCCAGTCCTAAGCTGAGGAAGGAGCCTGGTCCCGATTTGTTAGGCAATTGCTGTACATTGCTTAATAAATCAAAATGCTCACAAGCTCGAACCTTTGTTTCCTCAGTTATTTCATCTTTTACCCTGCATACTTGCTGGGTCAGGGCAGACAGATTTAGGCTCAGTATAAATGTAAGTCATATGGTCCAAAGACCACCAGCTTTGAGCTTGTCTGGATCAGGAAAAAATCTTGGCACTATCTCAAAAAATCACTCTGATCTGTCTGTGTTTGATTATATGCCTAACCTGTGTTTATTTTGGGAAATTTGCTAAATAGAGCAACCTCTTTCTGAACTGGGATCTATCCTTTTCAAATATTCTTGCAGATTAAAAGAAGAGAATAAGCATTTTTAAGTGATTACTGTATATCGGGGACTGTCTAAAGAGTTTTCCAAATATTGTCTCATTTAATGAACTCCTACATGGAAAAAAACACACATTTAGTCCTTAATACATATAGGCAAAAGTGCTCACAGCTCTCGAATGAGCAATCAGGGGATCGATGCATGTTTAGCACAGGACAACTTTCATTTTACTGTACAGAAAATACAGATGTAAGAAGGACTCAGAGGAATCTATAAACAAAAGCAAAAGATCCACAAATGTATAAAACCCCAAACCCTCCATTTGGCATTTGGAGCTTTTCATCATCTCTCTTTTCAGCCCTGGGATACATACTTGGTGATCCAGTGACCACGACCCCTTTGGACACACTGACTCAGTGCTATATCACTGTCTGTTCCGACACCTGTGATATTCTCCCTCCCCATCTCTGCCTCTTTCTTGGCTTCCTTGAAGCTACCTAAGGGTCAAAGTCTCCTCTTCCGCAAGAAGTCTTTCTCCATCCTCCCTCATCTCAGTGCCTTCCCTCTGAGATGATTGCTAATTCATCTTGTCTCTCTCTTGTTCCGACATACTTATTCTCATTCTGCCTCCCCCCCATTGCACTGCGAGCCTTTCCAGAGCAGGGATTGGTTTTCGTCTTTTTTGGGATCCTCTAAGCTGATCAGGACTTAATAGATGCTCATTGACTTGACTTGACCTAAAAGGACTCCTCACCTATGCTAGCCAATCAACACAATTCTCCTCCCTTTTTTCTGGCTCCCATGTTCCCAATGAGTCTTAAGAGCTTCCATATCGAACGCTATTCCTTGTTTTGGACTCACCTTAGAAGGAATACTGAACTTGAACGACAACATTCTGCTCAGTAGTTCTCTTCCAAAGGGTCCCTTCCAGACTCACAGTGCCACCGTGTGGTTTAGACTGACCCAGAAGGGAAATAGTCTGAGGGAACCCCTTTCCCCCTGGACCTTCACTGTCACTGGACTGCAAAGTCTGGGTCTCATCCTTCTTCTGTCCCTTTGCCTCTGCCTTCCCCAGAATTAGGAACTCCAAGCATGATCTCTCCCCAAGATGTACACTGCCTAGGAATTTCCCCTTTCACAGACAAAAGGGGCACATTTCCTGTACCCTTAAAATGGAGGTTTTTCATGGGGTAGCCTCCCCTTCCCGCTAAGGACCTGAGAAATTCCCCTCTTTGGGATACAAGGATGGATTTCAGGGTCAGCCAGCCTTGAGAAATCTCACCTGCTCACATTGGGAGGCTGGCATTCAGGATGAAAAATGCATAGAAGACTTCTTCTTGGGCCACGCGAGCACGTCTTCCTTGGCCACGTATGTCTCCAAAGAGTGGCTCTTGGAAAGGAGGGGACAGCCTTCCCTTTTGCCAATATCCTGCATTCTCAAAATATCTCCAGAATAAAGGCTGAGGAGGAAAAGTCAAAGAGTGGCTGAGGATGGCCGCTCAGGTCTCTTTTATAGACTAGAACAGGGAAATGTATCCCTGATAGAGATCCATCCTTCCAAGAGTTTTAGTCAGTTAGCTCAACTCGCAAGCACCCCCTGTCACTGAAACCCACTCTCTAAGGCAGGGCCGGGTTCTTTGCCTTTTTCTGTATCATAACCTCTCTGTCAGTCTCGTGAAGTCCATGGACAAAGCCTTCTCAGAATAATGTGTTTAAATTTACAAGATAAAATATATAGAATTACAAAGGAAAACAATTCTATTAAAATTATAAATGGAAATTTATTCAATAATTTAATAAATAATAAAAATTTAATAAACTCACAAAAATAAATTAATAAATAATAAAAATTTAATAAATTAAATTAAAATGAATAAGATTTAAAAATATTAAAATAAAAATTTAGATAATTACATGAATAATTATAGATATTATATTAATATTATAATAAACAATTATTATATAATAAGCACATTATTATAATATAATTTATATAACTAGTATATTATAATATATGAAATATATAATTACTATATTGTAAATGGAACATAAAATACAGAAATGATCTATATGTATAATATTCATTAGAGTTCTTGCTTCAGGAGGATGGTCAGGTGGTATACACATATCCTATTTAGGGAGGTGCAATCAAAAGATGCAAAAAAATAAAAAAAAACTTACCTCCTTTTTATGTTTATCCTTGAATAACCTGCACTGAAAGTCCCCCACAAAAATTGCCTGGTTTGCTCATCAAATTGATCAGAGGAGTTTCTTGATCCTTCACGTAAGAGAAAAATTTCTAAGAATTAGAATTACTTCTCATTGGAACTAAAGATTTAACTGTGAAGTCATGAGTTTTAGGTCACTGGAAGTATTCAAGTAGAGATTAGAGGAAATTCATTAGGAATAATATAAGTGGAATTCTTGTATTTGTGGGGAGATTCAATCCAATTCAATGAACATTTATTAAGTTATATGTGTGTGTGGTATGTGTGTGATGGTATAAAATAAAAACCCAACATCCATACAAAAGCAACAAAAAAGAATTGACTATATTCGATCCGTTTGATCCTGAGGTTTGGTGCAACATAGGTGAAATAGCCTAGAAGAAGGACTAGTGAACTTTGCTAGATGATGTAGCCTCTGTCGGTAGACAACGGATCCATTAATTTGAAGAAAGACACTGGCTTGAGTTGTCCTTCTTCACCTCTTATCTGAAGGAGGATGTGCCTCCGGGTTGGAAACATAAGATTTCTTTTTAATACCTCAATAACTGGCTGATCCTGAGGATAACGTGTGAATACCTTTTCCCCTTTCTCTTTTCCCTTTTCCTAGCATTTAGAGGATTAGTATAGAACCAGGACAAATCACGATTTGTTTCCTTTCCTGGGCTCACGTTCTCCATCTGCACTCCCGTTTGGCTCTAGAAATATCTATAATAATAAAAACTAGCACTTCTATTGCACTTTGACTTTATGCATGTTATCTCATACATTTTATTTATTTATTGTGCCGTGCACACAGTAGGTACTTGATAATATTTGGCAAATTGAATTTCAAAATGCCTTTTCTCATGGGTGAAAGATGAACTAATTTTGGGGGGAGGGATTTTTCCCAATTAAATGCAAATGACCTATATGATAGAATGAGCCGCCAAAGTCGAAAAGGGCTGCAGGCAGTAGAGTGGGTTATTAACAGGAAAGGCTGATGAAAAATGTGAAATGGACTCGACAGTCCAAGGTTCGTCGTGGTTCCAGGCCTAGTCTCTTTGCCCTGAAGTCATATCATGAACCGGTGGCTGTCTCCCCCTGTGATGGGGATAATTGAAGAGAGCTGAGCTTTGAAAGCTAATCGTTGTTTCCCCGGGAGTATTTACTATCCAAAATGTTCCGAGGCCTTGATTGATCAGGGCAATGCAAAAGAGGGAGGCCATGAGCATTGGGATTTTATAGCCCCCATAAAGCACCAGGCTCGGTTTTTGCCCCATTTCCCGCTGTTAAACTAAACGTTTGGAATCATTTGGCACTTTAAGTGCCGTGATGGATGGGAAGGCCGCAATTGCGTGGGCAATAAAGGCTCCTGAATATGGGTTTTAAGCGTAATCTGCTGTATTTATTTGTGACATAAACAGTTACCTGCAATCCACCGGAGAAGCAGCTTAGATTTAACTCCTGTATTAAGGACATTATGTTTCCCACACGGCAAGGTCATGATCAAGGTGAATTCTCGAGGAAGAAGAAAGATCGAAGCGGAGTAACGAGGAGATGCTGAAGGGAAAGAGAGGACGCTGTTTCCTCTTGGAATGTCTCCCCAGTGAAGCGTGTCTTTTCTGTGGAATCCTAATGTGGATTGTTCTGTGTTTATTAACACAGAGACAGTTTGCGCTTTGGTGGTATAATTCAATCAACTCCAGAATGACTTCAAGATGAGCCAGAATGGAGATTTGCCAATTCAAAACAGTTCTTAGCCATGATACATGCGTTATAATCACTGGACCATGTTAAGAAATAAAGAATTGCTGTTGGAAGACCATTTGCAAACACAAATCCCAGGGTTGTTATTCTTAATGCGTGATCATTGTCTGACAGATGAGTTGACATGCTACTGGAAGAGCTTGGCCACGTCGTTATTGATGTTCTTGCTCTAGATGAAATCCTCTGACATAAGGAAGTTGTAGTTAAATGGAAGGATAGCTCACAGATTTTTTTCAGAGAAGCAAATAAAGGAATTGATTTTCTTTTGGACCCAAAGGAAACAAGAAACATCATTTTCTTCTGAATTAATCCTGAAGATGAGCATGAGCAGGGACCACCATGAAGATAATGGCAGCTTCTATGCTAAGATATATTACAGAGGGCAAAGAAGTAGAGAAATTCTATCAGGAACTTGAAAACATTCCCCAAATGGTCTTTATTTTAATTTTATTGACTTTTTCTTTAAACTTACCTTCCATCTTAGAATCAATACCATGTCTCAGACACTTTTCAGCTGTGTGACCCTAAGCAAGTCACTTAATTTCCATTGTCTAGCCCTTTACTACTCTTCTTCCTTGGAACCAATGCACAGTATTGATTCTAAGATAGAAGGTAAGAGTTTTAAAAAAATGTACTGTGTATTGGTACCAAGGCAGAAAAGCAGTAAAGGCTAGATTATGGTGGGTAAGTGACTTGCCCAGGGTCAAAGGGCTAGAAAGTGTCTGAAGCTGGACTTGAGCCCAGTACTCCCATTTCTAAGGCTGGCTCTCAATCTATTGAGCCACCACCTAGGTGCCCTGGATATTACTGACTTCTGTGTGAAGGTTCACCCAGAGAAGGGCAGTCAAAAATATTTTGGAAGATCTAGTTTGGTATCAAGAAATGAAAGAACAAAGACAACTCAGAAGATCTATGCTTGTCTATTTTTTTTTCAAATGAGAGTTGGGAGGTATTTGATATGGCAAGTACTGAATAAAAGTCACAAAAAATGAAAGCGAGTCATTGAAAATGAAATGAAACAGATAGAAAATGGCAGCTTATTCATCAAACAGTCATTTGAGTTGTCTCATCCACTGTCTGTTCCATCTGCTTCATCGACAGCTTGAAACAAAGGTATGATCAAAGCTAAAGAAAGGTTGAAGATGAAAAGACACTGTGTGCACCTATATCAGTCCTGAACTCATCTTAGATAGGTTAGAGATAGTTGAAAGCAGAACCAAAGTAGATGTCCATCAACTGGAGAATGGCCAAACAATTGTGATGCATGAATTTAATGGAATATTGATATGCTGTAAGAAATGATAAGTATATGAACATATGGTAAGACTCCTATGAACCAGGGAAAAATGAAATATAGCTATATTATGATGAATGAAAAACAATAAGCTAGGTGTATTAGTGGATTGAAAGCCAGGCCTAGAGATGGGAGGCCCAAGGTTCAAATCTGGCCTCAGACATTTCCTAGCTTTGTAATTCTGGGCAAGTCACAACCCCCATTGCCTAGCCTTACCTCTCTTCTGCCTCAGAACCAATACGTGGAATTTATTCTATGATGGAAGTTAAGGGTTACAAAAGAGAGAGGGGAGAGAGAGAGAGAGAGAGAGAGAGAGAGAGAGAGAGAGAGAGAGAGAGAGAGAGAGAGAGAGAGAGGAGGGAGGGAGGGAGGGAGAGGGGGGAGAGAGAGAGAGAGGGAGAGAGAGAGAGGGAGATAGAGAGAGAGGGAGGGAGGGAGAGAGAGAGAGAGAGAGAGAGAGAGAGAGAGAGAGAGAGAGAGAGAGAGAGAGAGAGAGGAGAGAGAGAGAGAGAGAGAAACTGAATGCTGTGAAATTAGAATGCCCACCCTTGGTTCCAAAGTGCCCCCAGGAAGCTCATATTCTAATGGGAGATAACAAATTATTCTTTCTTTTTAAAAATATTTTATTTTTTCCTCAACTATATGAAACATTTTTATCCTTTTTTTAAAAGTTTGATTCAAATTCACACCTTCCCTCCCTCCTTCACTTTCCCCCTCCCGGAAATGGTAAGCAATCTGATATAGATTTTACATGGATGTGACAAATTGTTAAATGCTAGGTGCATTCAAGATATATACAGAGCAGATGAAAGATAATCTAGCAGGGAAGGGATTGTCAGGTGAGAGGAGGAGGAAAAGCCTCTTGATGAAGATGGAATTAAAGCTGAATCTTGAAGACAGCCAGAGAAACAAGGGAGAGAGAACATTCTGGGGGGGTGTGAGGATGGTGGGCAATGCAAAAGCATGAAGATGTGGGATGGAATGTCGTGTGTCAGGCCAACTTAGCTGGACTGAGGAGTGTATGGAGGGCAGTAATGTGTAAGAATCCTGGAAAGAAGGGAAGGAAGGGGCCATGATGGGAAGAGATTTAAATGGCCAAGGAAGAACTTTATATTGATTTAGAAGATAAAAATGAGCCACTGGAATTTACTGGGTGTGGTGAGAGTGCAGTCAGATTCATAATTTAGGAAAATCATTATGGCTGCCAAGTGGAGGATAGATTGGAGTGAGGAGAAACAGGCAGAAATACCAATTAGAAGGCCATTACAATAGTCCAAGTGAAAAGGAATGGGGGCGTGAGTGGAAAAAACAGGATGTATGAGTGATGACTGAATGTTTGGAAAAAGAGAGTGGCAAGTTGAAGATGCCATCAAAGTCATGAGTCTCAGTGAGTGTGTTAAATTTAAATCAATATCAATAACTCCAGGTTCTTATTTTCCATAGAGTTTTATTCATAATTACTTGAAGTAGAAAAAAAAAGCACAGAAGTATAAAGTCTAATTTTCTAACCTAACTGACCATGTGTGTGGCTTCTCCCGCTTGGCCCTCAGCCAGACTCTTCTACCTTGTTCAGGGAAGTAGAGAGAGAGAGGGGTGGTGCCACACCAAAACTTTTATCCTCCATTTCCCCCCAGGTATGTCCATTCACACAGCGCAGCGTAAGCACGCAAATGGGATGCTGGGTAAGACAAGCTGGGTCAACGAGCCTTAGGGAGTGAATTCTATCTTCACAATCCCCCCTATGATTCCATTGTGAAGCAAGCATGTTGAAATCTCCCAGGTTTACATGCCTACTCTCCCCAGTGAATAATTTCAAATAACCAGCTTAAGTCTCTAAAGAAATCTTATTAGAGTTGCATACAATATTGCACTTTCTAAGGGGAAATTATAATAATTTGGGGATAAAAGGGAAATAAAAGAGAAAGAGAATAAAACCAATGGTTGGTAGGATCATTGACAAAAAGCCAATTAGGGGGCAATCCCCTTTGGCATCAGAGTTTACATTCAAAATAAATGTGTTCAACCCCCTCAGTTCAATTTACTACACCCCAAAGTTCATGCTGGATCTTTTGATGCAGTGTGTGGTTTCTGCAGTCATCTTTATGCCACCTTCTCCAAATAGTTCATTTGATTTGGGGAGTTAGTGAGTTTCTTTTCCTGAAATTACTCTCAAAAAATTTTTTTTTGATTTTATGAAAATTATACAAGTGGGACCATCATATTGCCCTTGACATTAATGGGAGAGTTAGGAGATGGGAGGGTTTGAAGATAATGAGATCTGTTTTGGCCTTCCAGATGGTTATGGGACACCCAATCTGAGATATCCATAAAGTAGTTGCTGATGTGAGTCAAGAGCTCAGGAAAGAGTAAATAGATCTGAGAATTATTTGTGTGGAGATGATAGCTGAATCTATGGGAGCTAATGAGATGTGACAAGAGAATTCCCAGATAGAAACTTGTTAGATAGAAACAGTTAGTGGGATATCATGGATAAAGATGCAGAAAAGAGATTGAGGAATGTTAGATAGAAAGTAGTACAGTGTTGATCTGGCTCATCAATGGGTAGATATAGTGGTACCTTGACACATGAATTCAATTTGTTCCATGGCCAAGCTCGTGACTCAATTTACTTGTGTGTCAAATAAAATTTCTCCATTTAAATTAATGGAAATGCAACTAATCCATTCTGGCCCCCCCAAACCACATTTTTTGTTTTATATGCTTTTAAATATAAAAAATGTACTTTATAAATAACAAATAAGTATATTTATAAATAACAAGAAAGAATCTAAAGAAATAAACTTGTTTATGAAATGTTATTTACCTTCCAGGTCAGGTGAAGATACTGGTGGAGAAGGTTTTCATTTTGTGCTATGGCTTAACATAACTTACTCTCTACACACTACATTTAAATACAAAACTGACCTTACACATTACTTATGATATGTAACTTTATTGCTCAACTTATTTTCTATTTTTTTACTTTACTTAATTATCATCATTTTCTTCATTGAATTTTGCCACACTTTCCTCCATTTCACTTTGAGGCCATTTCAACAAAAACCTTTCCATGTGTAAAAAATAGACTCGAATACAGGACTACAATCCCCATGAGCCTTTGCTCCACTTCCCCAGAATGCCTTGTAATCTCACCTGGGCCGAGATCGAGAAGGGATTTAAACTGAGGAAAAGGCTCTCGGTCTTGTGGACGGCCATTTTGCAGCAGGAGCGTCTCTTGCGTGATGTGAGGTTATTTTGCCTAGGCCTCTGGCCTAGGCACATGTTTCTTACTTGTATATTTTTAATCTTTAACCTTTAATAAACCTCTAAAAAATATAATACTCCTTGCAGAGAGAAACTAATTTCTACCTGCCTCAGTCTCCCCATCTCCCCTAAATTTTAATCTTTACACATGGAAGTTTGTTTCTTTCTTCCTTTCAGACTTAAGGTGCGCATGTATCAAGGTACCACTGTATAGAAAAAGGAGGAGAGGAGAACCAGTGCTGCCAGAAGGTGGTGTGAGCATGATGACCTGGGGAAGAAATGAGAGATGAAAATGTACCTTCCACTGTTCCCCATTCATTGTAGAAGTGAGGGACTTGGACGTGGAAACCTGCCTAAAATGTCAGATTAATACATTGATTAAGTTTACTGCACCCTGGTTATTTTGGCACAGATCCCATTTCTCCATTACCCACTCCTCTCCCTTTAGACTCTACTCCTTCAGGATCCCACTGACTGGGTCTACTAACCACTCTTTCCTCTATATGTTCTGGAATGCTTGCTCCGTAGTTAACAAACTTGTTTTCATTAAACATTTCCATTCTCACACCTTCCATCTTCTGGCACTCACTGAGATCTGGAACCCTCTTAATGACACGTCCTCCCTACCTTTCATTTCCAGGTGCAATAGTTAAAAGGTCACCAAATTGTAATAATTAAAAGATTGCCAAATTACAATAATTAAAATTAAATCATGGGGCTTTTAGTGGCTTTATTACATCAAAGTAATAATAGTAAAAAAAAGGGAAATGTAGGAAAGAGGTAGAGAGCAGGTTAGCTAAATGCCTTAATTGCCGTTCTAATGGAATGAAGCTCAATACCAACAAAGGCTCCTTCAGTTCCAATCTCCAGTCAGAAGTCCATGAGAGTTTCTTCAGCAAGAGTCACCAGCATAGTAGTGTCTCCAGCAAGAGTGTCACCAAGGCAAGAAAGTGTATTCAGCCCTCTGAAAACACCTTTATAAGATGTATTCTCTACCCACTAACTCTCCCACCTCACATCTCAGGAACCAATCATAGTTCCTTAATTTGCCTGGCACTGGGTCAGTGTCTGTGGGATCAATTTCCTGCCTCTTTGGTTTCAATTTCATTTCACTTGGGTGTGTGTATCCCTTGCACATCTCAAAGGACCTCCAGGTCTCTGATTGATTAAATTAAAAGGGAGGGGAATTCCAAATCCTTGATTGATTAAATTAAAACAAAGGGAGGTGAATTCTAATCTCACACAGGACAGGCTACACATTTCATTCAAAACCCAAGAATTACTGGGTTAGGTACAGGAATTTGCATACCTTTTGTTCCCCATGGCTATTGCCAGATCTGCCCTCTATGATCTTTGCCCAGCAACCTCTGCTTCTTTGAGGCCCACAAGATGCAAATATATTATCTTCATGACATCTCTCATGTATATTCCCTTCTCTTCATTTACACAACTGCCATCTTGGTGTAGGGTCTCATCACCTCATGCCTGGACTATTGCAATGGCTTCTAAATTGTCCTCCTTGCTAAGGCTCTCCCCACTACAATATATCCTCAACTCACCTGCCAAAATAATCTTCCTAAAGTGGAAGTTTGACCATGCCATCTCATCAATAAACTCCAATGTTTCCCTATTACCTCTAGGATCAAATATAAAACCCTCTGTTCGGCTTTTAAAGTCCTTTATACCCTTACCATTCTCTACTCTTCCAGGCTTCTTAGGATTTACTTCCCTTTACATGCTTGAGGATTCAGTTGCACTGGCCTAGGTACTGTTCCTGGTGCATGACACTCCATTTCCCAGTGCTTTGCCATTGTCCTGGCTATCCCTCATTCCTGGCATGCTCTCCCTTCTCCTCTCTGCCTCCTTTAAAACTCAACTTAAGTCCAATTACTCCCTCTCTCTCTCTTTCTCTCTGTCACTCTCATGATTTTAGTTATTTGTCCCCCTCCCCTATTAGAATGTAAACTCCTCGAGTACTGCATTTTTGCCTTTCTTTGTATCATGCTTAGCACAGTGCTTGGCACACAATGAGCACTTAATAATGGTTGTTGACTGGCATAGAGAAGTTGTGGAGATAGAAGTTGGACAATTTGTCAACTGATTGGAATGTGGGGTGAGAAAGATAGAGGCACTCAGAGTAACCCCAAGGTTCTGTACCTGTGGCACAATGTTCTCCTGGTCCTGTTCACTTCACTTTGCATGAGTTCATATAACTCTTCACAGATGTTTCTGAAATCCTCTCACTTCTCATTTCATTAAACACAATAGTATTCCATCATGATCATATACCACAACTTGTTCAGTCATTCCCAGTTGATGAGCATTCTTTCAGTTTTGTAAAAGTTAGAATTACATCTTAATAAAAATATGATATTTTAGAGGTTTATTAAAGATCATTAGAAATCAAGGAATAAAGAAGATACAAAATAAAGACCAGTTGTCCATGGCTGATCAGCTAGTTCAAAAACCCATTTACCACCACCAAGCTTGGGACAGGAAGTAAAGAGGTAGGACCTTCCACATCCCTGCCTTATATCCCCTATCTACAAGTATGTAATGACAGGAAGTCATTGGGCTCCTGGGAAATGTAGTTCTTTTTTTTTTTTTTAGGGTAACAGATTTTCAATTATACAGTTTCCAATTCTTTGCCACCACAGAAGAGTTGCTATAAATATTTTTGTACAAATAGACCTCCCACCCCCAGCCCCATCCTTTTAACTCTTTGGGATGCAGACTTAGAATTGGTATTGCTGGGTCAAAGAGTATGCACAGTTTATAACCCTTTGGCAGTTCTTCCAAATTGTTCTCCAGAACAGTTAGACTGATCTAAAGCTTCTTATAAAATAATTTATATGCATGATCTCATCTGAACCTCACAAGAATCCTTTGAGGGGGAGATATGGGGAGAGGCGGGGGGTAAGAGGTAGCATGATATGTTGGAAAGAGCACTGACTTTGGAATGGACCTAAGTTCATACCACCTATTTTGGACAAGTCACTTAAACTCTCGGTGCCACAGCTTCCTCATATATAAAATGAACAGGTTGTACTAGATGGCTTCCAAATTTCCTTTTGGTTTAGGACTATCATCCTAAAATTTTGGAGAGGAAGAAGCAAGCACAGTTGTTGTGGGGACATGTGGATCCCAAGAGTGAAAAATGGAGTGCTTCTGCATATGCATCTCTGCAAGGAGCCCATTGAGATGTAGCATGAGGGAGAAAACAGGAGTGGGCTCCTTTGTTAAGGATGTTATCAGATCTTCACTCAAGAGATTCCCTAAATCCCTGGTGATACATAGGAACTCTAAGAGGATAGTCTTTACTTTTGAGATAGCTTTGACTGAGCTCAATGGAACCCAGTGGCAGAGACCCATAGAAGTAAACTGAAGAGTATATGTCTAAAAATGGTTTTTAGTAGGATCCTGGCAAACCAAATATCTCTCTGTGCCTCCTACTAGATACATATCTTTATATGTTTAGATAACTCATGCATATTGATCTTACTACTCATCGGCAGTACTTCTGAGGATATGCCTGAACCCATACAGGGTTCAGAAAAAAAGCTGCTTCCCTGATCTCTTTTTTTAATTTTATTTTTTAAAATTTTATTTAATTAGATGATTTAGAATATTCTTCCATGGTTACAAGACTCATGTTCTTTCCTTCCCCCTCCCTCCACCCCCCTCCCATATCTGACGCACAAGTCCACTGGATTTAACATGTGTCACTGATCAAGACCCATTTCCTTATTATTAATATTTGCACCAGGGTGATCATTTAGTCTACTTTCTCAGTCACAGCCCCATCAACCCATGTGATCAAGCAGTTGTTTTTCTTCTGTGTTTCTTTTCCCCCTGATCTCTTTTAAAAGATAGGGTAGATCTTACCTTACAGTCACCAGCTTGGTTTCTTTCTACCTCAATGCTGTTTACACAAAAGACCACACAAATAGTGAATAGTGAGTAAACTGATTTATCTGATCAAAACAGCAAGCAGAAATCATCCACCATCTCACAGCAAGTTTGATAGATTAGAATATATAAGAGTAAGTAAACTCTTCAACTTGGAGCAAAAAGAGATCTCAATTTAAACCAGGAGAAAGGGAAGATCTCATTAGGGGAATCCACTCTCTAGAGCTGCCTGACTTCCCTACATGCCTGCATCTCTGAGGACTCCCCAGTCCTCTTTCTAGCTGTATGTGCCAAAATGGTTGCTCTTCCAGGCTTATTCCCAAAGTTTCCAGATTTCTCTCTCTTACAGATGGTTTGCCCAGGTATATACTGCCTGTTCTCTCAGTCGATCAGAGATCACATCTCCATCTGTTTATGTGGGATGAAGGTTATGGGACTTTCTCTGGGGGAAAAAAATGCCCCAAGCTTGGGTGTTATCAAGATTACACTGTTCACAAAAGTACTAGAATTATGGTAATGCTTTTGCATATCAGGTATGAGATTGTCAGGGGGCAGTGAGCCAAAAAGATAATGACTTATATTGATGTATTTTAATTTTAGATTAAGATTACCATTAAACTTTGCTTTTGCAGACAAACATTGTGGCAAGAGATCTACTTTGAAAAGATTAATTTTTTAAAAAGATTGTATCCATTAGCTGATGTAGCATCTTGGGTAATAATGGAATGGGTGATGCCCACTTCAGTACATGACTCAGTTCGGTTAATATCTTGCATGTGCCTAGTGCTCCAAGTTTCCCAAGCCATTCACATCACATTATCTTACAACAAAGCCATGTGGCAGGTGGGGCAGACTTTATCCCCATATTATAGATGAAAACCACCGAGGTGGCATGACTTGTCCAGAGGTGCAGGAAATGAAATGGCAGCTCTACCAACTCCTTGCCTAATGCTCTTTCCATATAATAACAATTCTGATTTATAGTCTTTAAATCCCTCCCCAACTACAAACCTATGAAGTAGTTATTGTCATGCCCATTTTATAAAGGAAGAAACCGAAAGAAGAAAGGTCCAGGGAAGTGAATGGATGTGTCCAGTACTACACAGCAAGTACTTTTTATCATTGGAGAAGAACCAAGCTCTTTCCATATGGCAAATCTACAGCATTTCCCCCTGCTTTGTATTGGCTTCTGTTTATGATATCTACATGGGTAGCAGTGACATGGCCAATACTGATGCTGCCAATAGGCAACGATTTGAGGTTCCTACTGAACCTCAAAAATAAAATGAGAAAACTATATGATTTCTGGGATCTCCCCAGGTCTAAAATTCTATGCTTAGTTTTCTTTATTTATCTAGCCCTTACCTTCTGTCTTAGAACCAATACTGAATATTGGTTCCAAGGCAGAAGAGTGGTAAGGGCTAGGCAATGGAACTTAAGTGACTGGCCCAGGGTCACACAGCTAGGAAGTGTCTTGAGGCCAGATTGGAAGCCAGGACCTCTTCTAGGTCTGACCATGATTAGTTTCAAAAGCAGGTTGATTTTCCATGATAGTTGGTTTAGAGTGGGGGCCCTAAATTTGGTTGTTGGGCATAAGAAGTCGGAGAAGTTAGTCTTGATGGGAGAAACAGTGGTCCAGCTCAGAGAGGACCAAGTGCTAAGGACCCTGGACATAGAGTTGGGCAAAAAGAGGGAGAATAGCCTCCAGAGAGCCCTGTACTCCTGGGGGAAGGCGAGACCTGCTGCAAGAGCATCAAGAGCAACAAGAACCCATTAGGAGGGAGGTAAGAGAATGCCAGAGACAAATTTGGCCTGATTTGCTCTCTTACCCACAGGGCAATTCTGTGTAAAATTACTTAATGGAAAAATAAGGCTTTATTTTCAAAAGACTCCAGTAAGCAGGTCTTTTTGCTTTGGTTATATGCTTTCATAACTCATTTAAAACTAGCTCAAATTAGGCAAGATTGCCTAATCTCAAACACATTGGAAATAAGGGCCAGAAGAAAGGAGATTTGGGAAAAAGAACTTTTTTGGGGGGAAGTGGGACAAACAAAAAGTTATTTTCTTTTTATCACATAAATGCAGAGAGGAAACCATTTGGTACAGCTCCATCATTTTATACCCAGAGCTCAGAGAGAGCAAGCCATTTCCCCTAGCTCATACAGTAACAATGCAAGGCTTAGAAGCTTTCTCTAACTCTAATTTTCATGCTCTTCTCATAGCACCATAGGTTCTGTTTTATTATTTTAAAACTTTTTAAAAATTAAAAAAAACATTTTTATTGATGCATTTGTCTTTATGCTTTGCAGTCGTTTCCAAATACATTCTGTCATCACCATCACTCTCTCCTCTTTTTTTGTAACAAATCAGTATCTGTTACAGTATTGGCCCACTATGTGCCAGGCACTGTGCTGGGTCTGGAGAGACAAAAGTCTGAAATTAAATATTCCTGGCCTCAAGATCCTACATTTTATTGGGGTGGGGGGAACTGGGAACATATCCATGTGAGAGGGTATTGACTCTTGACCAGCTTTATTGTTCAGGCATGTCCTATTCTTTGTGATCCCATTTGGGGTTTTCTTGGCAAAGATACTGGAATGGTTTTCCATTTCCTTCTCCAGCTCATTTGACAGATGAGGAAACGGAGGGCAACAGGGTTAAAAGTGATGTACCTGGGATCACACAGCTAGTATGTGAGTATTTGAGACCAGAATTGAACTCAGGAAGACGATGAGTCTTCTCAACTCCAGGCTCAACATTCTATCCATTGCATCACCTAACAACCCCAATTTGATAAATACTTGTTAGTTGACGCAGTCTATGCCCTGATTCCTTTATTTTTATTTATTTATTTTTATAATTTTTATCTCCAATCTTAGTATCAATTCTTAGAAAGAAGAGTGGAAAGAGCTAGGCAATTAGGGTTAAGGAGGTCCTCCAGATTTCAGGTCTGGCTCTCTAGCTACCAAATCACTTGGCTACTCTCCCTGATTTCTTTATGACATGTGAACATCTTTCTCTAGTAGAATTAAAGGGAGTAAACTTATTTGATGAGCAAAAATTAGACACTGACTCTGTAGGCTCAAAATTACTATTGTAGTGTAGGTTCAAGGAATCTCAGGCTTGGTGTGCTGTGTGGAGCAGATCCCTGCAGGAAGAGAGAAGAGGATTTCTTTTTCTGTCCCTCCCCTTCTCCATGGCCATCCAACTCTGAAATGGAGCTATCTGACTCGTAGGAGATATGGCCTCTGGCAAGAGCAGAATGAAACTCACTTGGGTAACTCTGATTTGTTTTTCTGATGATTTGAATGTAAAATCTTCTCTGAATTCTTTTTTCTTTCTGTAATAATTCAGTTCAATACTGAGAACATGAGCCCTACACTTTTTGGAGTTATTTTATTCAATATTTAATTACTTATTTAGTTTTGTTTCTCATATCACCTCACGTATGTTATATTGAACATCTATATGCTTAGAATCGCTTTTTAAAAATATTATTTTATTTTTCCCAATTACACATAAAAACAATTTTAATACTCATTAAAAAATACTGAGTTCCACATTCTCCTTTTGTCACTCTTTCTTACCATTCCCCCGCTCCCTGAAATGGTAAGCAATCTGTTCTAGATTTTACATGTGCAATCATGCAAATCATTTTTCCATATTAGTCATTTAGTGGAAGAGATATCAAACAAAAACAACAAAAAAAGAAAGAATGTGAAACACAGTCTGTATTTAGACTCCATCAGTTCTTTCTCTGAAGGCAGATGGCATTTTTCATCATGAATGTTTGGAATTATCTTAGATCACTGCATTGCTGAGACCAATTAGGACATTTGTGGTTATTCATCAAAAAATATTGCTGTCACTGTGTATGATGTCCTGGTTCTGATCACTTTGCTTTGCATCAATTCAAGTAAGTCTTTTCAGGTTTTTCTGAAGTCATCCTATTTGCAATTTCTTACAGTATGATAGTATTCCATTACAATCATAGATCACAACTTGGTCAGCCAGTCTCCATTTAATGGACAATCAATTTCCAATTCTTTGATGAGTTCTACATTTCTAAAGGGTTTATGAGTTAGCCAATATCTCATTCGTCTGTACTGTGTTCCACTTCTATACCTTCTCCCTCCCTAAAAGATACATTTTATAAAATGGACCCTACAAAACCCTGAGGACCAAACCAGATGGGAGTTGGAAATTCTAATTTCTAATAATAATATTAAAATTACAGCTAACATTTATAGAGCACTTACTATGTGCCAGGCATTGTGCTGAGGGGCTTTATAATTGTTATCTCATTTAATCCTTACAACAAACCTTGGAAGAAATGCAAAAACCCTGCAAGCTCCGACTGGGACCTGCAGGGGCAGGTGGAGCTTTGGGAGGACTTCCAGGAGGTATCCTTGGTGAGGAAATTCATATCAATTACTTACATGATGCAACTCATGGCTCAGAATCAGCTGCAACTCTGAATTCATACAAATTGGGATAAAGTTCCCCCAATGCATCATTTATTATTATTATTAATGTTAATGAGTTATATATAAGTATATATACACATATATTTATATATTTAACTATACTTGTATATATTATATATAACCTATATTAACTAATTATATATGTATAACTAGTTTATAAATAAAATGAATAGTTTTTATATACATATACAAGATAATAATATACATGACATATATATGCATATTATATATCTATATAATACATAAAATACATACATACTTATATAAATTTAAAATGATAAAACCCAGGGCTTCACCTGGGAACATTAGAAATTTAGCCTGTACCTAAAAGTCTCTAGCAAAATAAAGGGGGCTCTCCGTGCCCATGCAAATACTCAGGCTAGGAAGGCATTGGATGAAGGACGGGCTTTATTTAACTCCACACAAAGCACAAGGGATACAGTCAAGCAACACTTCCCTGGGGTGAGCCTCAGCTTCCCCAGGAGCATATCCTACTCTGTACAGATTTGCTTCCTGAGCCAAGAAAGAATTCGGAGTAGGTGAGGTGTTCTTTCCACCCCTGGGATCTGTGCCCCGCATAGTCCTTAGCAAAGGGATACTGTTTTGCTGAAAGAGGCTCTACTTGGAGAATCATGTTGGTAACAGCAAAGTCTCTCAGTGTCTGTAGAAGTTCTGTACACGTGTTCTTTGCTCATGGGGTCATTGATTTGGAGCTAGACAAGACAGAGCTACAGGCCATGGATGTCATGCTTTTATTTATTTCCTATGTTTCAACAAATCAGTTCTCTTGTATAATTTTCATAAAATCCAGAAAAGAAGACTGTTAACTACCCAAATCAAGAAAATGAACTGTTTGGAGAAGGTGCCATAAAGAAATCTAAAAGAAACCTACACTGCGTCAGAAGATCCAGAATGAACTTTGGGATGTATTGAGTGAACTGAAGGGGGTTGAACATATCATTTATTCTGAATGTAAACTCTTATGCCAAAGGGGATTGCCCCCTAATTGACTTTTTGTCAATGTGCCTGCCAATCATTGGTTTTGCGCTTTCTCTCTTATTTCCCTCTTATCTCTAACTATTGTAGTTTCCTTTTAGAAAGTGCAATATTGTATGTATCCTTAGTTAGAAGATCTTTAGAGGTTTAAGCTAGTTATGTTAAATGAGGGGATTGTGAAGATAGGATTAAGTCTCCCCTTGCTTATTTTTAGCTAATCAAATCAAGAACTAAAAGTACCTCTACTTACCATTAAGTATGAGAGTTCACAAGTCACTTACTAGAAAAAGTGACAACTCCAAAGGCCACTCCCCTCATACCCCTTGGGCAGTGCTAGGCAAATTGAAAGACTGCTATTGGTTTCTGTGAAGGAGTGACAGGAAGTAATAGGAAATGATGTGGAAAAAGGGATATAAAAAGAGACCAACATGGTCTAGCATTTATTCCCTTGCTGGCATTTGGTAAGATTGGTTCTGGCCATTCCTTTCCTGGCTTCTGGAGAGATTGGTGACAGAGATTCCTGCTTTGACTTTGGAGGAGGCTCCATTGGTGGAACCCTGGCTGAAGACACCACTGGGACTTCCTGCCTTGGTGTCTTTGCAAGGAGACCCTCTCTGATTGTTGGCATTTTGGTGGGACACTCCCTTCAGCGTGAGTTCTGTGGAGAGATTCTTTTCCTTGGGTCCTGAATCTACTTGCTGGTGAGTGACTTGGACTTCCACATGGAGATTGGAACTTTTTCGGGGAGTGAGATGAATTTCATAGGATCAGCACTTAGGGTAGGCTAGGCAACTCCTTGCCTCTTTCCCTTCTACATTTCATACTTCAACTCTTTCTCTTTCTCATTATAAATAAAGGCTGTTAACAGTTTTTTTTTTTCTGGCTTAGGGATAATATTTTGAATTCGGTGACTACAATATTGGATTTATAACTCTATTATTTACACTAAACCCCAATTTAATCCTTATGCTCTGCTGCATGATTGGTAGAAACTTCTTGGAGTGACAGAAGATATGGAGAAGTCCTGGGCAAGAATAATTGTTAGATGAAATAGCTTTAAATCAAAATGGTGCAGGGGAAGATGAGTGGCTCAGTGGATAGAGTGCCAAGTCTGGAGATGGGAGAACCTGGGTTCAAATCTGACCTTGGCCACTTCTTAGCTGTGTGAGTCATTTAAGCCCCATTGCCTAGCCCTTGCCACTCTTCTGTCTTAGAATTGATCCTAAGAGAGTAAGAGTTAAAAAAAAGTTCAACCTCAACAATCTGCCAGGATATTTTGGGTTTGACATTTCTTCTCAGAACTGAGCGTGAGCTGGGCCAGGTGGCACATACCTATAAGCTCTGCTGAGGCTGATAGACCAATTACACTCCTAAGTTCTGAGCTGTGGTAGAGCTAAAGCAGATTGAATGTCCCCACTAATTTGGGCACCAACATGGTGCATCCCTGGGACCACCAAGCTACCGAAGGAGCTCAGATTGGAAAGAGCTGGTCAGATCTTCCATGCTAATCAGTAGTAAGGTCAGGTGAGAGAGTGGTCACTGCCTTTCCATCCTGGGCAAGATAGGGATTTCAAGTTTCAGAACAACAAAAATATCAGCCATGTAGGCATTTACTTATCTGTCAGTTGTATATTCAGGTTTTTAAAGGAAGGGTTAAAATGGATGGATTGTGGATGAACCTGGGAATGTTGGCATGCTTTAGGAGCTCATTTCTCGAATGATAATCACTGCTGAACAGGTAATCTACAACCCTGAATCTAAGCCCTGATGATGTTAGTTGGACAAACTTGTTGGAAGAGGAGGAGGACTTTTGTTGCTGGAAAGTACTGCATTGAGGAATCTTTTTTTTTTTTTAAACCCTCACCTTCCATCTTGGAATCAATACTGTGTACTGGTTCCAAGGCAGAAGAGTGGAAGGGCTAGGCAATGGGGGTTAAGTGACTTGCCCAGGGTCACACAGCTGGGAAGTGTCTGAGGCCAAATTTGAACTCAGGACCTCCCATCCCTAGGTCTGGCCTTTTCATTCACTGAGCTACCTAACTGCCCCCAGGAATGGGATATCTTGAAGACATGTAGGAAACATTTATTTTATTGGCCTTTAGACTATTTTAGCAAGAAAAATTCTAGAAAGTCCTCTGCAGCCAAGAAGATAGCCCATACCCAAGTGGGATGTTTTTTTCCAAAAGTCCATTAGAGCATGTGATGGCTACTGAAAGATTTACATTGAGCAATCAATGTTGCATTTATCATTGCCTGATATCTCCTTTCTAGTTACTGATTGGCAGAAACAATAGATCTCTGTATTCATATTGCACACCGAGAAGGGCAAAAAGCCAAGGGTTTTCATGGCTTGCACTTAAGGAAATTAAGGCCTCAGATAATATGTAAGAACTGAGACAAGTGTCATGTGTGAATGCATCTATGATAAGTACAAGCAGGGCTCAAATTCCATCTTGCTGCTTGCTACTACCTGTGTGACCTAGGGAAAATCACTCAACTCCTTCTAGCCTTAGTTTCCTCATCTGTAAAATGAAAGGATCGCCTCTCCAGCTTGGATATGACAGATGGCAGAGACATAACCCATCCCTGGACCTCTTCCAGAGACATTTCCAGCTTGGTAGACCCTGACAGAGCTTACAGAATATGGACATAGCTTTTGAGAACCCAGGACTACTTCTATTCCATGATATGGCCCAAGAGTAGGACTTCAATCCCAAGCAAAGAACAAACAAACCAAAAACTCCATCCCTAATGCCACCAAAAATCTAAGCTCACCATTTGAACTAAATATTTGTGATTGAAATTCAATCTACATTTTGCAGCAACGAGAATACAATAAAAAAATGTGACCTTTAATGAGTAAGATTAACCAGCTTGTGGTGTAGTGGGTAGAGTTCTGGCCTTGGAGTTAGGAAGACTGGGGTTCAAGTTTTGCTTTTGTGACCTCTGGATGTGTCATTCAATCTTTCAGTGTCCCAGGCATCACTCCAAGGCTCTAAGCAGAATCGCTAATATCATTGACAAGAGAAATGTCCATATCAGGAGTTCTGGGGATGCCTCCCCTCCAAAGAAATTACAGGTCCAGGTTTAAAAAAAATCGATTTTTCTAAACACAAAGGAGGAATACCTTGTTAAAAAAAACCCAACCTATCTGATGCAAAACAATTTGTTAAAAGAATTCTTTATTTTTACATATTTCAGAGAACACATTCAAGGATTCTGAACCCCTCAGAACTCTCTTCCAATGACTATTTTCTTTTTATTTATTTATTTATTTATTTATTCATTCATTCATTCATTTATTTATTTATTTATTTGTTTGTTTGTTTGTTTGTTTGTTTATTCATTCATTCATTCATTCATTCATTCATTCATTTATTTATTTGTTTGTTTATTTGTTTATTTATTTATTTATTCATTCATTCATTCATTTATTTATTCATTCATTTATTTATTTATTTATTCATTCATTCATTCATTTGTTTGTTTGTTTGTTTGTTTATTTATTTATTTATTCATTCATTCATTCATTCATTCATTTATTTATTTATTTATTTATTCATTCATTCATTCATTTATTTATTTATTTATTTATTTATTTATTGTTTTTTAAAAACCCTTACCTTCCATCTTGGAGTCAATACTGTGTATTGGCTCCAAGGCAGAAGAGTTGTAAGGGCTAGGCAATGGGGGTGAAGTGACTTGCCCAGGGTCACACAGCTGGGAAGTGTCTGAGGTCATATTTGAACTTAGGACCTCCTGTCTCTAGGCCTGGCTCTCAATCCACTGAGCTACCTAGCTGTCCCCCCAATGACTATCTTCTATCTTCTTTGAACATCAAAGTTTTTAGGAATTAATTTAAAGAATAAGGTTCTGAAGGAAATATTAAGAGACGGTTTGTGATGTGAAGCTAGGAGCTTCAGTACCTTTCCTATTAGATGCCAAATGTCAAAGTAATTGCTCCTCATCTTCCTCCCCTCTTGGGTGGATGTGAGCATTCACTCTTCTGACAGCTGTAGGAAGTTTCATTAAAGGGGCTAAACCTTTAACATTTATATAAATCAGACACCATGTGGTTATGTTTTAGTTCACGTTGCTCATAAATCTTGTTCTTAATTTAACCAATCTTTGTTACCAGATCAAAACGAAAAACACACTTTGGTTCATATTGGACACACTGGATTGATTTCCTTTGTCTTTACAAATTGCCCTTTCTAGTACGCAGATCACTCTTGAGGTTTTCAAAAAGGCCACAGCTTGTGGAAATGTGGGCATATGTTATCTGAAGACCCGAGGAGGTGGTCTTTTAAGAAAACTGCTGTCTTCAGCTACAGGAACAGAAGAGCTGAAGGAATAAAAGGCTTCCGTCAGAATCTCTGAGCCTGAGTAGGACTAGAGTGACATCCTCTGGCAAAACCACCTTAGTGATTCTCTCTTCTATTTGCTTTTGCTGATTCTCAGACAAGGAAGGAAGAAGAGACCTTCTTTAGATCCCTGCTCTGTATGCCAACATACTCGATGTTTCCATGTCAGGAAAGTGATTGATTTTCACACATCTGCTTTTCTGACTCCAGGAACTGTGTATGTCTTGATGGCATTTATTAGTACAATATATAAGGTGATATTGTTGGAGCTGTGAAGGGACCTGGGCGGTCATCGAGGCTAAGCTGCTCATTTTGTAGATGGAGAAAATGAGGCTTACAAGGGTTTGAGGAGTTATCGTAGGTGAATCTAGTGTGTGGTTTCATTGACGTTTTCACAGAAGAACTGGGAGATGGCGATGTTTTCTGTGAACATAACCCCTTTGGAGAGCCAAGATGCTTCAACCCCAAGAAAGATGGGGAACTTCTGTTTTCAAGCACCAAATCAGAACTTCTTGCTTTCAAGTTCACATTGGAGCCAAGAGAAGCAGCTTGACTAGTTGAGGATGGAATTCAGCCAACACTGCACATTGGCCCTTTCTGCCACATTCCTTGGCCTCACTTTGAAGGTCTGGTCTTTGTAATCTTGTCTCCACAAAAACAAAGCCGATATTTTCTGAGGGTCTCTCCAGGCGTGTTGAGAATGAAACAAAACAAAATAAAAAGAAGTTTCCCAATAACTGAGATCTCCGCAGCAAGAGCTGGGGGATCTCTGGCTCCCACTTCCTGAGGAGGTTCTGATGCCTCCTCTGTGCAGTTTTGAGCTCCAGCCTTGACATCATCACTGTACTAACTCACTTCAGAGACCCTTTATTAGATTACCAATCCATGATCTCCTTTAGGAATTATCCTGGTCTCAGAGTGCTCCCCTCCCTACTTTATCTGTGGATGCCTACACTGCAGATGGCATCTATCTGGAAAATTGTGTTCAATAAACATGTTCAACAAACAGTAATAATGATGATGATGATGATGATAAACTACTGCCTTTAGAGATGAAATGTTTCCTATTCTGCTAGAACCATAACTAGTGTGGTGATTGGGGCTTTGCACCAGGGTATGGGTGTTATTTGTCCCGAGGGGTGGGGCAAAACAAAAAACCAAGGCTCTGTAGCCAACACAGTCTCTAAAAAATAAAATCTTATGGGTTGTAGAAATTGGCTATGTGTAGTAGAATGTTGGTTCTATGATGATAAGACGTGGGTTCAAAACCAGTCATTTCACTTATTACCTGTGTGTTCTTGGGCAAATGATAAAACCTGTCTGATTTCCTCATCTATAAAATGAAGGGGTTGTACTAGATGACTTATGCTGTACCTTTGAGCTTTATACCTATGATCCTGTGAGTTTGACGCAGGGTCATTGTATGGTCTCAGTTCCTTGACAGCTGAAGTAACTTATCTAGACCATGATAGGCTCTTAATTTGGAGAGAGATTTCCGGGAAAACTTGGATGGAGGAAACATAGCATGTTTATTTTTATTAGCCTCTAAATGAATTTGAGTATTTCTTTCAATCATAAATTAAAAACCAAAAAGATTCTAAGAAGGGATCCATAGTCTTTACCAGACTGTCAAAGGAGTCCATGACACCAAAAAGATTGAGAACTTCTGGTCTAGACAATGATGCTCTGGGCCAACCCAAGGCAATAAGCAGGCAAAAGGCTTGGACATATTATAGGACTTCACATTCTGCCATCAGATATTTGCATTTGTAACACCTACAAGCTATAATTCTCATCCCCTTCCCCCAACTTTTTTTAGCCTCTTAAAGCCTGGTCCTGAACCTGTTAATATCTACTTGAATTAATGCCCTGCAACCCTATTTCCTCCCCATAACTAGCTACAATTAATAATAACAATGAGAGTGACCATTTATATAGTGCTTGATAATTTACAAAGCTCTTTACGCAAATTATCTCATTTGGCAAACTATATTTAGCACATGATGTCTACTGGAGAAGGAAATGAGAAACTATTCCAGTATCTTTGCCAAGAAAACCTCAAAAGGAATCATGAAGAGTCAGACACGACTGAAAAAATGACTGAACAACAGCAACAACACATCACATTGAGGTATGTAAAAGAACAATTTACTTAAAATATCAATGAAAGATAAAAACAGGAAAATACATTTATTTATTTATTTGTAAATAACCTTCACCTTCCATCTTAGAATCAATACTGTGTATGGGTTCCCAGGAAGAAGAATACCAAGTGCTGGGCAACCAGGGTTAAGAGACTTGCCAGGAGCACAGTTGGGAAGTGATTGAAGCCAGATTTGAATCAAGGATCTCCCATCTCTTGGCCTGGCTCTTTATTCATTGAGTCACCTAGCCATCCCTAGAAAAATATGTTAATAGTAAACATTCAAAGGGATGGGAATCCAGTCCAGTTCTGGACCTTTCATGCTATTATTGACTGGGAGCAAGGCACAGTGAATGTCCCTCAGAGGACCAGAAAAAAATGGTCCATTTTAGCAATCTGTTGTCTAATCATGTTGGGTCTCCAAGGATTTGCAGCCACTGGTACCATTTTGAAAAGGGAGAAGTCCCTCAGAGTGGAGGGTAAAGCTTTCCTCTCTTGAATACAATCCTTCTTTGCTGGGCATAGTAACAAAACTGAATGTCTGCACATTGGTGTTTCACTGGAGAAAGGAAAACCCTAAATGCTGGTCAATGGCACTGAGCTGGAGAAGCTTCCATCTTCCTCTTCCTTCATCTTTTTTCTCCTTCCTTTTTCTATCTCCTTGTAAGACTCTTTCCCAAACCTGTATTTCTGAGGTTTGCCTCTACTTTGTGCAGTTCCAAGGCCTCCTATGATCAGTCTCATATCTCAAATTCTGGGGGGATCATGGTGGCTTCTTACACTTGTGGCAAGACAAAATCAAGACTGCTTTCCTTTTGACCTTTGATGGTTCATCAGTATAATTGCCCTGCTCATTGCCAGTGAGCATGACCAGGCCATGCCTATGAATATCAGGATTCCCGACAGCAGTTTGCACAAACTCTGATGGCCTGGAGGGTGGCCATGCAGTAAGACTGCCAGCAGAGAAGAGCTATGAGGCAAAAGTGAGAGATAATGGGAGAGTGCCTGGCATCGAATCACCGACTGATGGGAAAGGCTGACAAATGACCGTAAGCCTTAAAAGAGCAGCTCAATTTAAGACAAGAGTGGTCTGCCAGGGCCAGCTTTTAAACAGCCAGCACTTAAAACATGACTTCATTGAGAGCAAAATGAATTCACCCCTGGTGAGCCAAGAGGGCATCTGTTGGGTCAGTCCAAGAAGTCAAAATGAATGAAGAACAGAAAGTTGACTGGTTGCAGCCAGAAGGCACAAAATTATTGATCTTGGTTGCAGGACCAGAAATCCTCTTTCATTTCCACTTGGGTCGCTGAGTCTGTTAAGAAGGGTGGAAATCTGGAAGGACTGGTGGATCATAATGGCTGACATTCGTAATGGCACTTGGGAGCATTTTACAAACAGTAAATGAGAAAAGGGAGCCTCAGAGAAGCTCAATGGATGCTCTTGGTCCCAAGGGCATGAGGCATGATTCAGGTCAAGTCAAACAGCATTGATTAAGCGCTAATTGTGTGCTGTGCACCCAGAGGAGACCTGAATACAGACCTTGTTGTCTCCCGGTCAATTATACCACAACGACAGCTGATGTGGGACAGATAGAATGTCAGAGATGAAAGGGTTGGTCCCTCAGGGGCTACAGTTGGCCAGTCAGACACAGTGGAAAGAGCTGGAGAGAGTGCTGGGCTTGGGATCAAGAAAAGCCAAGGCTTAATTCTGCTTCAGCCACTTGCTTTGTGATCTCAGGCAAATCCTCTCTGCCTCTGTTTTCTCATCTGTAAAATGGGGATCATGAGAGCACCTACTCTGTAGTGAGGGTAGAATGCGAAGAAGACACTGGTAAAGCCCCTCAGACCCCATATAAATTA
This sequence comes from Monodelphis domestica, assembly GCF_027887165.1. Lineage (NCBI taxonomy): Eukaryota > Metazoa > Chordata > Mammalia > Didelphimorphia > Didelphidae > Monodelphis > Monodelphis domestica. The sequence continues at coordinate 19,913,474 of NC_077234.1, forward strand.
TATTCCTATTCTAGGGCCATTGCTGGAGGGGATCTCTGAGGTCACCCAGGCCAGCCCTTTCTTCAAGGTCACGTGGGGAGTAGGCCAGGGAGCTGGGTCCTTTGACTTCCTGTAAGAACTTTGAGGCCCGGGGAGACGCCTTGACGAGAGTAGTGAATGTGCAGCCCGGCTGGTCGCTGACCGAAGGCAGGGGCTCTCTAAGCCCGCTCTTGTTTTCAACCTTTTCCTTCTGTCTCAGAATCAATAAGATGTATTGATTCCAAGGCAGAATGGCAGCAACAGCATGGCCATGGGGGTCAAGTGACTTGTTAAAGATCACTCAGCCAGGTAGTCTGAGGTCAAAGCCCGCCCCTCTTCACTCTGGTACTTCCTCCTGGTAATCGTCTCCGGTGGGCGCCGGCCCTGAACTATGTGCGCATGCGCACTGCTGGTCCTGCCCGCTTCTCTCCCACCGAATTGCAATCTCAGTGCTTGGGAGGCGCTTTTTAAATGCTTTTGATTTAAGCATTAAAACGATAGACGTTAATTAAATCAATTAACCATTAAACAAATAATCGACTGAAAAATTAGTAGTTTGGCAGAGAGGGGCACTGAGGCTCTGACACATAACTTCGGCGCAGGTTCGGATTCGGCCTTTACCTCTACTGGCGCTATGACGCAGGCCCACCCGGATTCCTCCTCCTTCCCCATTCCCGAAGCCTGGGTTCACGTGAGAGGTTTCATCACGTGACCGAGTTCCGACCGGCACGCGAAGTCATGTGACAGTAGGCAGCTGTAGGAGAGCGATGGAGGACGATGTGAATCGCGCTCTGCTGGAAGCAGAGCCGGAGCTCTCGGCCCCCGGGCCTGGAGCCGGGGCCGGACCCGAAGCCGAGGCTGAGGCCGGGGCCAGGGTCGTCCCCCAGCTCGCGATCTGCGACCCAGCCCACCTGGCGCATCGGCTGCTGGCGCTGGTATTCATGTGCTTCCTGGGCTTCGGTGAGTGGACTGGGCTGACCTGAGCAGTGAGAGAGGAAGTGGAAGCAGGAACTGGGTTTGAGGGAGGGGGTGAACCCGGGGGTTCCCTGGCACAGACAGGCCTGGTTGTAGGTCGGAGGGAAGGGACCAGGGGATCCAGGGCTCAGTCTACCCGGGAAGATGACACGGATGTGGGGCTCAGTCCCTGCAGTCCGTTCTACACTGCTGTCAGAGTCATTTCCCTTTAGCACAAATCTGATTGTGACTTCCCTCAGCCACCTTGGGTAGCTGGCTTCCTGTTGCCTCTTGGATAAAATATCAACTGTTTGCCTTTTTAAAAAGTAAAACCAAAAAACCTTATTCTCTGTCTTACTGTATATTGGTTCCAAGGCAGAATAGCAGTAAGGGCTAGATAATGGAGATTAAATGACTTGCCCAGGGTCACACAGCTAGGAGGTGGCCGGGGTCAGATTGGACCCCAAGATCTCCAGACTCTAGCCCTGGTGCTCAATCCACCGAGCCACCCAGCTGTCCCCTCTATTTGCCTTTTAATGTCTACCACAGCCTGCCCTGCTTATCTTTCTAGACTCTTTGGTTATTATTTTGCCCAACATGAGAGTGTGAGATAGACTTTTAATGAGATTTAGAGGTGGCCATTTAAGCTAGTGAATGTAAGTTGAAATCGTCAATGTTGGAAAACGTAGTATGTCAGAGATTTCAACTAGCCTTTGGTCCTCTTCCAGGCAGCTATTTTTGCTATGATAATCCAGCAGCCCTCCAGATCCAGATTCAAAATGTAAGTTTCCATTCTCCTTTCAATTTTTTTCTGTTTATTCTGAAGCTTCACTGAGGCACTCATGGCTCAGATTCTATGTCCAAAAAATGACCATGGAGATAACCATAACTTGTAATCTGTAATTCTCATGGCAGAGAGAGGTAAGTACATGGAAGATGGGAGCCCCAAGTTGTTCTGGAGCCCTCAGCGAGCTGACATTGTTTAGAAGTGCACTGGACCTTACCTTTTCTATAACATTTTGAAGAATCCCAATTATTTTCCCTAACACATCATGTGAAGAATTAAACTTATGTGAAATGTTGGTAGTACTTGTCACAATAATACTACTAGCCTTCACTTAATTTAATCCAAAAACCTGTTTAACCTGTTTGTGGAGACTTTGCTCTCAAGATGAGATATAAGCCCCAGAGGACTTAGTGACAGCTGGACGTGAAGGCAAACCCAGGAACTCCCTCCTGATCTACTCTTTTTTTCACTTGACTATATTCAGTTCTGGGAACTTTTGGATTAAGTTTGAGCTATTTTGAATAGATAGTTCCCCCTTGGGGAACTTTTCCTTGGGAGGTTTATGGGTAGGGAGGTTGGAGCAGGGCATTTTAAATAGAAATCTTTTTATTAATACAAATTTTACAAATACAAATGCCAGGGATTTTGGGGAAGTAATTGCTTTGGGGTTAGAAGTCACTTTGGAACAGAAGTGTGGCAATTTAGAAAATTCTAACTGAATGCACGATTTAAGAATTTCCTTTGTTCTATGTGTATGTAGTAATAGCTGGCATTTTATATACTGCTTTAAGGGTTGTAAAAAGCTTTTTTCAATATACATTTCTCAAAGACTGGCAAAGATGAGTTGCCAAATGGTTTAACTAACCAGGAAGATCAGAAGCCTGAAGGCCCATCAAGCAAAAAACTGTCAAATTGCTCTTTGCCTTGCATCTGGTCCTCTCCTTGGCAATAATGAGGTGTCCTTTTGTCTGAAACACCAAAGGGTGTGCTGGTAGAGGGTAGGGGTGCCTAGTATCCATAAAAGGGTGGCACAGACCATTGATATCTCTGTGGATCCTTGCCACCAAAATAAGTCTACAGAATCTCCAGGCAAATGTGCAGTGGCTAAAAGAATATTTTTCCAAACTAATCCTCTTCGCAAGAAACCATTTGTACATAAGAAGGGTGATGGCTCTCCTGAAGAACTCAAGTTGGCAACCCAGCTATCAGAACCTTTTATACCTTTCAGAAATGTCTATGAGAAAGAAAGTTCATGTCATTACTGAAAATGAGAAGAATTTCAAGATGTTTGCTAGTCTCTGAATGACCTGGGCCAGTGCCTGTCTTTTCAGAATCCAGGCAAAATCAAGCCAGGGAGGCTGCAGAGCAGAATATGGAGGGGAAAAAAAAAGTTAACAACTTCTGAGAACTTTCAATAAAATAATCCAAAAGAAACCCCCTAAAAAAGGAATGTGGAAATATGTGTGTGCATGTGTATAAAATCTGATTTAATTGTTGCAACAACACCCCTGTGAAATGGGTGCTATTTTACAGATCAGGAACCTGAGGCTGAAAGAATAAGTGATTTGTCCAGTGTCATTTGTGACAGTGTCTTCAGGATTTGAACTCATGCCTTCCTGACTTCAGGCCCAGTTCTTTAATCATTGTGCTGCTGCATAGAGACCATCTCCAACCATATATTTATATGTGTAATTTTGCTGCTTGTCTTTAACTTTCCCAACACATTTTAATGCTTCATTTGCTCTTTATCTTTTGCAGGTTTAAATTCAGTCAAATGATTGCTTTTCTGCTTTTCCCCAGATATTTATGTTTCTCATGGAAACTTGATTTTTGCATGGGGAAAAATTCATAAACGGGGCCTTTAGTAGAGAGAAGAGCAGTCCTAGTTGGAACATGGGAAGGAGTGGCTCTGGCATGTGTTTCTTTACACAGCAAAGAAATGCAGTCTAACCTCCTCAGATTTAGGAGGCTGTGACATGTTGCCAAGCTGCAGTCTAACATGTAATGAAGGCCCTTTTTTTTCTTCATCTTTTCCATATAGGACATGCACCTGAGCACTGCACAATTCATGCTTCTGTATTCTTGGTACTCTTGGCCCAATGTGATTCTGTGTTTCTTTGGTGGCTTTTTAATAGATCGGGTATTTGGAATCCGGTAAGTCCACAGTCACAGCATATCCTCTGAAGGGGGTTAGTAAACTCTTAACACTTGGCATCAATGAAAAGGAAGGAATGAATTCAAACTTTCTTGAAAAGCCTCCAGTGCTGGAGTCAGAAATAGTCTGACTAGAGTTTCCTTGTATTTTTCTGGGGTGGGATTTTGAATTTTTCCTGTTCATTTCCTAAAATAGTTTAAGGTGAGTTAATGCCAAAAATGTTGCTTCTGATGAATTAACCATCTGCACTTGGTAGACAGATGATGTAATATAGACTTGGTCTAGAGAGATGGCTTCCTTTTTCCTTATAAATTGGCTTTTTATTGGTTAATTGTCATTGCCACTTCTCACAGAAAACGAGAAAGGGGGCAATGTGAGAGTGTGATGTTTCAGCTGACCACCTTTGCCAATTTTTAGATCTGACCAAAATTTGGGGTGGGGAGTGATTCTGCATACTGGATAATTTGGCATTTGATTTGCATTAATGAAGTAGCTAGAAGCTACAGCGTTGATTCTAGATTAGAGCCACAGGTTAGCATCACCTGACCTTTCATTGTCAAAAACTCTTTTACAAGTCTGCCACTGTCATTACTACACAGATCTTGCTGTAAGAATGGCTCTGGTTAGTGAAAACTTTTGGACTTTCATCTCATAATTTTGCTTAAGAAGTTAGAGTGAACTAAGTTAAAATTTGACATTCTTGAATCCTTTGGAATTTTCTAGAGAAATTTGGCTTCTGAGAACCTTTTGCCTCTTTTTGAAATCACTGATCATTCTTCGAGAGAGTGGAGAGACTGTTGGTAGTGAAAACTGAAATGTATTTTATAGATGACTTGGTTACTGGATTGTAGTAATGGATTTTAAATTCTTTCATTCTAGGTGGGGCTCCATTATATTTAGCTTCATTATTTGTATTGGACAGGTAAGGCTGGCTTGGAGAGGCATTAGAAATTTTGCCTGAATAAATGAATTTTTGGAATGTAATGAATACTTAGATATCTGGCTGTATGTGATCTATGGATAAATACCCTTAATGAAGTTTATTGAAATAGGTATGTGTCAAATCTGCCTTAAATTTGAAGATGATAGGACTGATATTTTAAAATTTAACTTATCTTTTTTTTTTAAACTCTTACTTTCTGTCTTAGAATCAGTACTGTGTATTGGTTTTAAGGCAGAAGAGTGGTAAGGGCTAGACAGTGGGGGTTAAGTGACTTGTCCAGGATCACACAGCCAGGAAGTGTCTGAGGCTACATTTGAACTCAGGACCTCCCATCTCTAGGCCTGGTTCTCAATCTACTGAGCCACTCAGCTGTGCACCCCTTCCCCTTCCGCCCCCCAAATTTTAATTATTTTAATAAATTTCTCTGGGTCTGCACAGCCTGGATGAGGGTTGGACTGGGAGTCAGGAAAACTGTTTGCCCTTTATACTAGCTGTGTGACTCCGAGCAAGCCACTTACATTCTCTGTCTCAGATAATTCCTGGGGATTGACCTGCCAAGACAGGTTGTAAAATAGGCTTCTGTTCCGATTGCATTCAATTTCAATCTTTTCAGTCCATCTCAGATGTTGGGGCATTTCTTTATTCTCTTTGGTGCAGGTAGGTGCCTGTACTTTGCTTGTTCCTGGATGCTAAAGAATTTTTCTTTTACAGGTTGTTTTTGCCTTGGGTGCAATACTTAATGCCTTTTGGCTGATGCAGTTGGGCAGATTTATATTTGGGTAAGTTAGACATGATTTCATTTATTCCTCAGAAACTAATTATAATTTCCTCCTGTGAATTTTATTAAAAATGTCTTTTTAAAATATTTGTTAGTTTTTTCCTTTAAGAGAATTGTTTAAGGCCCCCCCCCCCCCTTTTCCCTCTAAAAGAATAGATAAAATATTAATATGGTGGCTCATTCTGCAGGGTATGACCAGGTTCTTTCCCCATCCCTGGTTGTAGTTAGCCATTTTTTTCCTGCTAGAGTACTGTCATAAGGCAGCAGCCATTTGATATAGGCTGATCACTCACTGGGATCTCATTTCCATACAGGAATATCTGGTAGAGAGCTCCATTGTTGAGGCTGAAGAAATTGAGTCTAAGAGGACTTGAGAGAGGCCAGTTTAGTTTGCAAGTTTAGAAGCCTGGGTATGCCCAGCACTGGCAGAATTAAGGTGGAGGGTACAGTACAGCACCACCTACTGGATGCAAAGCCCTGTTTGAAGTGCTGGGGTACCCGGACAAAAAAACCAAACAGGACTTATCCTCAAGGAACTTACATCTTGTTGCCCATAAGCCATGTGCTTCTATGGAAAGAAGAGGATTTTACCAGCACAGACAACTGTCCACCAATCCACCAGTGCCACATCTTGTCTGTGGCTTCCTAGAGAGCTGCCTGAGGCCTAGGGAGGGACTAGCCCAGGGCCACAGGGATAGTGGGTGTAGGCTGATTCCCAGCACCTCACAGACAGGCTGGACTGCTTTTTTATAACATGTATAGACAGATAAGAAAACACCAAAGAATTGGAGAAAGCATGGGCCATGACTGGGAGGGCATCAGGAGAAGCTTCCTGGAAGAAGTGGGCTTGAGCTTGAGCACCGAATTCAGGGGGCAATGAGTGCATCAGCAGCTGACTGAGCCAGAATATGTAAAGGGAGAAGCAGAGGGCAGCCTGTGGCCTTGCTGTGGCTTTTACAGGCCAGTTGTACAAATGAGACAGAAAGTAAGGGACTAAAGAACAATTCTAATGTGCTATGTGAGGGAGTGAGAGAATTTTGTAGGCAGTGGGTAGAAGGAAGAATTGAAAGCAAGTGAAAATTCTTCTTGAGGAGGAACTTGGGCAGAACTTGTTAAAAATCATTTGTATTCAGTTTGGATGGAGACCTAGAGGCCAGTTAGTTCAACCTCATTTCACAGAGGAGGAAACGGTCCCACCAGTGAGAAGTGACCTATCTGAGGTGACAAAGGGAGGACAACTGGTTGGATTCAGAAATGTTAGGACCAGGTAAGACATATTTGGGATCCCCTGCTTGTTTGGGATCAGGAGCTGATCTTGTCTTCCCTGAAGCAAGAATTGGGGAGACAGCAGGTTCACTGTCATAGAAGGCTTGCTGAGGCCTCACTGGAGGGATGTAGTAACCTCAGATCATGTGCCCCTCTCAGATGGGCTCATGGGATGATAGGCAGGGCTTGCTAGCATTTCAGATACTAGAGAGGCTTATGCTGGATAGATCATGATGACATCAACCATTGGAGCATGGTTGCATAAAGGAATGATTCTAATATCTGCTTTTTAAGTCTTGAAAACAAAGAGAACAGTAGAATGTTAATCTGTATGTGTACATAATCACAGTGTCGACCTGCCCAGAAGTGTGTGATTTCTTAGGGAAAACTTGTAGAGATTCAGGTGTGAGTGGCCATTAGGGGAGACCAAATTGCCTATGGAGACCACTGTTTGGCCCAGGAACAAGAAATAAAACAAAAGGGAGGAGAAAAGGAGGGAAATGGAGAGAAGGAGAGGGATGAACATTAAAGGGGCCAGACAGAGGAGATTGGTAGTAGGGACCAATGAAAGGAATTGAGCTGAAGAGGGTGTTAGGCCTATGTATTAAGAAAATTTCTTTGGCCAGCATCATGGAACACAAGCACTGCAAAAATTTAGATGAAAGAAAAGTAACCAATAGCAAGAATACTTCAGTGTTGCAAGGACTAAGAATGTGTGTTTATGGGGCCAGATTTCTTTTAATGACCCTTTAGTAATTCAGGCCTCTGGGGCATCAAGAACCTAGGGCTGCTTTCATGATGAGACAGGAGTCTTGGGGTGCTAGTGGCAAAAGGACAGAAATGAGAGATTGGAGAGAATAAGAGAACTGAAGGTTCTCTTGAACCTTCAGGGTGATGATGGTTTTGTTTTGGAGTTAAGTAGAGGGAAGTCATTGATGGCAAATAACCTTGCGTTTTGGGGAGAGCCATTTACTGGAGCTCAACTTTCATTGGTCTGCATTGCTGTTCCATCAGTTTCCAAGCCTTTCTAGCCTTCTTTGTCAGTACTATTGGTTTAGGTACTCCTTATTCTTCCTTACCCCTAGATTGTCATAGTGGCCTCCTAATTATTCTTCCTGTTGCCATTCTCTCCTTCACATATTTGCCAGACATCTTCCTAATACTCTAGTCTCATCACTTTTCTGCCGAAGAGTCATCAGGTCCTTATTACTGAAAGACACCCAATTCTCAGCTTGACTTTTATTAAAGATTCTCTACTCCAGGTGTTGTACTGGTCCATCAGAACTCCCTAGTACAGAACCAGATGAATGTGGAATGGGGAAATTTTAACAACAGCAACAAAAATAGAATCAGTACAACATAGAAAATGGCCATTTGTGATTTTCTAAGTAGATATGTGCCCCTCTGCAGAGCCTCTGTCTTCAAATAGTGAGGTACTGCTGATGCTGGCCTCCATACTGCCTTTCTAGCAGTTTTCTACCTTCTTGCCTCTGCTCTCACCATCAGCTTGTTACATTTTGCCTTTTTGAAATCTTTCTCTTCTAAGAATTCTTCCTTGAGATCAACTGTATTCCTTCTTTCTCCTCAAATCACTCATAGATCTTCGATCTTAGAATCAATACTATGCATTGATTCCATGGTAGAGCAGTGGTAAGGCTAGGCAATCTGGGTTAAGTGACTGTTTCTGATGCACTTGTCATTTGTATCCTATGTAAACTTAGGTTTCTTCTCCCATCCTCTGTCCCATTCATCTTTGTATCTATTCCTAATACTTTATAAGAAAGATTGCACATAGTTGGCACAGGAGAGATGTTGAATTAAATGATTGATTTGAATTTTCTTTTTTTAGGATTGGTGGGGAGTCCCTAGCAGTTGCACAAAATACCTATGCTGTGAGTTGGTTTAAGGGCAAGGAATTAAACCTGGTATTTGGACTCCAGCTTAGCATGGCTAGAATTGTGAGTAGGACAACATGCGTCCAATGTATTAATGTTTCAATGGTGGTGCCGCACAACCTTTTTGCTCTGGCTAGGCTGTGTGCTCTTATATAAGCAGACAGTAAAGAAGTTCTTTTACTATTTCGTATTTAGGGGGTTTGTAGACAACTGTGTGTGCGTGTGTGCGTGTGTGTACATGTATGGTTTTAATAAGTAAAACTAAATCATTAAAATAACAACATTTTTATTTTGTTTCTATTTATTATTTCAATGTTATGCATACACAGAGACATAAAACGTACGCGTGAGACCATTTTTCAGACATAGAAAACATTGTATGAGATCCTGCTGTCCAGTGATCTCAGTGATAGTAGTTCCTATGAAGAGTGTGTGAGGGCCTTTTGAGGTCATCCTGCTTAAAACAGTGATTGCTCTTAGGATATCCCTGACTGACTCACTCCTCTAGTCTTTATTTGCTGAGCCTACATTTTGAGGTAATTGAGCCTCCCTGGTTTTGAGTTCCCTGTTTTTGAGTAGCTTATTCAGTTTTATTCACACAAACAAACAAACCTCAAACTCCACTGGGGAAAGTTCTTTGGTGTCCCCAACCAGAATGCTTCGCTGCGTGATTCTGACGCTTTAGACCTCATTGGTCACCTGTCTTCCGATAGCTTGAGGGCTATCATAAATTTGACAATGCCTGCAAGTCTCTTTTCAGGGCTAACCAGTCTCATTCCTCTCAGCTGATGCAATGATTCCCAGGCCCTTGCAGGCGCTTTCTGGCTTTGCTTTAGTTGCTCATTATTTCTCTCCTTGTAGTCCTCAGCTCTGACCACACTCGGCTAACTTGTCTCTGGCCAGCGCCCCTTCATTGGCTTGGGTACGATTTGGAGGCCGCCAGGAGCGCCTTTGGCCCCTTTGACAGCTGAGTTGTACTTCTGACCTGCATTATTCTGCTCTGCTTTTAGTCGGTTAGAACTTCAAGGTTTCATGTGGTTCAGGCCAGCAGATGTTCCCCATCCTGTACTTTGGTAACTGAATTAGAAAATAAAACGTCCGACCTTCTTTAAAACAAAATGAAACAAACCCCCCAAACTTGTTTATTTGTTCCCCGCTAAAAGCACTAGTAGAAGAAAAGAGATGGGCCCAGAGTTTATAAATAATTAGATAAAGTACCTGAGCTGAAACTTGCCACCTTAACTTTTAAAAAGTCACAGATTGGGGCAGCTGGGTGGCTTAGTGGATTGAGAGTTAGACCTAGAGATGATGGGAGGTCCTAGGTTCAAATCTGGCCGTAGACACTTCTCAGCTGTGTGACCCTGGGAAAGTCACTTCCCCCCATTGCCTAGCCCTTACCACTCTTCTGCCTTAGAACCAATACTTAGTATTGATTCCAAGATGGAAGGTAAGGGTTTAAAAAACAAAAACAATAACAAATAAAAAGTCACAGAAAGGGGGCAGGTAGGTAGTCCCAGTGGATAGAACGTTAGGCATGGAGTTGGGAGGACCTGGGCTCAAATCTGGCCTTAGGCACTTCCTAGCTGTGGGACCCTTGACAAGTTACTTCACTCTCATTGCCTAGCCCTTACCATTCTTCTGTCTTAGAACTAATAAGATAGAAGTAGGAGGTTAAGAAAAAGAGCCAGATAGAAGATATGTCAGGAAGGTGATGGAGGACACATTTCACAAGGGTTACCCATTTTCCAAGCTTGCAATATGCTGAGGCTTGCAAGGAAGGCTCCAATAACTGCTGCCCTGGGGAAAAGAGGAGAATCCAGAGGCGAGACTCAGACCACTGCTCATGGGACCATGTTAGGAGGTGCTCACCTTCTACGTCCCTTCTGTTTGCTTTGCCAAAAAGGATGGTCCTTGGATTGGAAAGAAGAGAAACTAATGAATAAAGGAGAGTCAAAACTCAAGATAAGCCAGCTAATAAGAGAGGCCTTATTGGCTCTTTTTAACTCTTATTTTCTGTCTTACAATTGATACTAGGAGTTTTGGTTCCCATGCAGAAGAGGAGTGAGGGCTAGGTCATTGAGATTAAGTGACTTACCCAGGGTCATAGAGCTAGGAAGTGTCTGAGGTCAGATTTGAACCCTGGCCCTCCCATCTCCAGGCCTGGCTCTTTATCCATGGAGCCATGGAGCTGTCCCTCCTCATTTCATTTTTGACAAGGCTACTGGAAGAGCAGATCAGGGGATGGCATGGATGTCGTTGGCCAAGATTTTAGCAAAGCCTTTGGCAGAACCTGTTGTGCTGCTCTTGTGGAAAGATAGAAAGGAGACGGGCTGGATGGGAGAAAGAGCACTTTGGGGACTCACCGGATGACCAGCCCCGAGAGCGTTTTTAATGGTTTCCTATTGATGGGGCAGGAGAGGTTGAACGGAGTGGCCCAGGGTCTGGGGTTCCCGAGAAAGGCAAGAGCGCGTTATGTTCTCTCGAGCTTAGGAGATGTGTGTGGCACAGACGCAGCCGTGACATCGAGGGCAGGTCCCCAGAGGTCTTGCTGGGCTAGACCCTTGGACCTAGTTTAAGAAGATGAAACACAGCGGAGGAGTTCCACGCCGTCTTCTGCCCTTGGCTTACAAGAGGCAGCTCCTCGGTGTGGCCGCGCAGCAGCTTGGCCAGACCCAAGACCAGTGTGAGCCAGCAGCGGGACGCGGCCAGGTGCAGGGAGGGGACTGTCCTGGGCTCGGACGCTGGCCAGACCACGTGTGGTTCCCAGGCGCAGCTCTGGGGCCCCGCGTTAGGAGGGGCTCGGATAAGCCACTCGCTGCAGAGGAAGGCAGCGGGATCATCGTGATGATCTTGGGATGATGGCCGAGGCATGATCTACAATTACGCACCGAAGGAAGAGCCTGGAAAAGAGAGGCGCTGGAGGCCTGGCCCTGCGAAGGCTTCAGAAGGACCCTCTCCGGGAAGCGGCCTGTGCCTTGTTCCACTTGACCCCTCTGGGCCGAGCCTTGGGCCCTGCCTCTAATTTCAGGGCCAGATTGAAGGTCCAGGTGAGGAAAACTGTGCTGACAATTGGAGTGACTTGCAGCGGCCTGGGCTGAGTGTCGGGAGAGGATCGTCTTTACTCTGCCTCACGTCCCTGCGATGTGGGGAGTGGCTTCCTCTTCTGCTATTCGAGGATTCATTCCCGAGGACCCTCCATGGAGAGCTGGGAGGGACCATGGAAGTCCTCTGGGTCGGCCTCGTCCTCTTTGATTGAGAAAACCGCCACCTGTAGCATGAGGCAACACGGGTCGCTGCGGCTGAGGATTTGAATTCGGCTCCTTGTCCTCCAGAGCTCGATCTTGTTCCCTGGCCCCTCTCTGCCCTTCATTTTAGTCCAGCTTCAGCGGTAGGTTTGAGATCAGGTTAGTTTCTCCTTAATTATTGGCACCTTTGACATCACACTTATTTCCCTCCGCAGTTGTGTAATCTCATCTGGACTTTCCCCCTTTCCCTTAAAGTTTAAGTTTTTGGTCTCCTTGTTCAGGCGGATAATTTTCTTCCCCACATTGAGTGTCCTGATATTTTTGGAAGCAGAAGCAAAAATGAATTCCTTCTTGTACCGTGAAGCGTCTCAGCAGCTGCCTCCCATTCCCGTAGCCAGCTCCCCCAAGCCTTTCTTTCTTAGGACGTTCCGGCCTCTGGTGCGAGGAGGGAATCCCAGGGAAGGAGGGCCCAGAGCTGCAAGAGCCCTCCGAAATGACCTCGCCGAGCTCCGGCTTTACAGAGGAGGAAACTGAGGCCCGGAGAAGCCAGAGGACAGAAATGTTGAGAGAGTCATCGAGTCTTTGAAGGCCTGGGGAGGAGACGCAACTGTTACAGACACGTTGCAGGCATTTCCTGGCCGTGTCTCCTCCTTTGTGAATCCATCCAGATCGCCCCATTTTAGTAGAAATGGGCCTTGAGCTGGCAGACCCTGTCACACCTTGTTTGTGCCTTCCTTCTTGGGAATAGAGGACCAGCCCTGGAGTCAGGAAGACCTGAGTTCAAATCTGGCCTCAGATACTCACTAGTGTGTCCCCCTGATTGCCTCGGGCTCCTCATCTATAAAATGAGCTGGAGCAGGAAATGTAAAGAACTCCAGGATCTCTGCCCAGAAAACCCCTGATGGGATCCCCCAGAGTCAGATAAAACCCCCGATGGGATCCCCCAGAGTCAGATAAAACCCCCGATGGGATCCCCCAGTCAGAGAGGCCTGAGATGTCTCCACCACCACCCCGGGCTGGGCCTTCTGTGCTCTTGAGCAGGGGATCTCCAAGCAGCATCTTCCTGGGGCTGGGAACAAGGTGCAGGGGGGGGGGGGGGGGGGCGGGTCTGTGCTTGAAGCCTGCTTGTGTGCATCTGGGCACGGGTCTATTGTGTGTGATGGGGAGACCTCCCAGCCTCTCTGTAGGAAGCCTCCTTTCTTTGGCTGGTTCTGAGCCTGCAGAGCAGAAGCGATCAGGAGCTGCCTCTGAAGTAGTGAAGTAAAGCAGAGATAGGAGGGGTCCCTCTTAGAGCCCAGTGGCCTGGGGATGGGGGGGGCCCTCTCTCCCCCCATGTCAGGTTCCTCCTTCTTCCCTGTGGTCATCACGTTTAGTGACCTCCTCTCTCCTCGGATCCTTTTCTCTGCCTGCCTTCCTGCGTGATTTCTCGGTTCAGCCAGGGCCCTCTGGCTCTCTCTTCTCCCGGGGAGGCCGGCCTCCACTTTCAACAGACGTGTTTGGCAGCTGCCCCAGGCAGGAACACGCGTGTCCCCGAAGTCACGTCCCCAGTTTTCTCCGCCTCAGATTTCTAGATGGTCCTCCCAGAAAACTCCCCTGGAAAACTCTCTTTGCCAAACACTTTTCTTGTTGGGCTCCTGCTTCTTTAGAGGCTCTTGAGAATAGCATCCGTCAGTCAGCCGTCCCAGCTCGTCCCGGTCCTCGGTGGGCTTCCAAAGACCCAGTTATCGTGCAGGATTGATGACAGGAGCCGTGATTTGTGGACAGGCGGGAGAGGGAGAGGGCCTGAGTCAGAGGCTCGGGCATCGCGTGAGCTGTCCCGGGCGTCCACGCCAGCCTTGAGGTCAATGTGTGGTGGACCCCTGGGAGAGGGGGGAGCGACCCAGCTCGGGAAAGGCCCCCATCGCAGGCAGCGCCAGCCTCCCCGAGGGAAGGACTGCCAGCGCAGACCTGATGTCCAGGGACTCCTGGAATGCATTCTTTCATTGGCAGGGGAAGCCCTCGTGTTGGCCAGGCCAGTGGAGGAAGTGGAGGCTTTGTCCTTGGCCTCCAGGAGCCAGGAGGCTCTTTATTTAAAGAGGATTGTTAGAAGGAAAACCGGCAGTCCTTCTAGAGCACCAGTCATAGTACAGATGTTTCAGCGTTGTCGTGATTTAAAGAAGAGATTTTATTTGTGTTTTCACCCCTGCTAAGCTTGTTGGGAGGGCGGCTTCTTTGGTAATGCATTTCTTTCCCTAGCTTAGAGGGGGAAGCCCCAGGAAACGATCGCATTCAGTCATAATGTCCGGTTATCATGGCCTCCAATAGGGGTCCAGACGGACTGCTGGTCACACGATGTTCCCCGAAGCCCCTCGGAGTGGGGATTAGTGCTGGCGCTTCTTTTCCAGCCCATTTTGCAGCTTCCAGACAGGGTTGTGGAAGGAAGCCCGACCTCCTGGCCCTTGGACACTTGGCTTCCCAAACAAGACCCGAATCATGGAGCACACATGGTTGTTTGGCTGCTTCCAGAGGCTTTTTCCCTTGTGTGAATATTTCCCCCTTCAGGCAATACGGATGCTTCTTATTTATTTGTTCCATTATCTGGCTAGGCCAAGGGAAGCTTTTCTCAATAACCTTTAAAAAGACCTAGAATAAAGCGAGTTTCTTTTGTTCCTCCACAAACTTAGCCCTATAATATGTGGTTGGAAAAGAAACGGAACCCATTTCAGAATTAGTTAATTCAGGATATTTTCCTGGTTACATGATTCATGCTCTTTCCCTCTCCTCTCCCCCAGCTGGCGAGCAAGTCCCCTGCGTTATCCATGGATCGTTGTTCAAACCTATTTCCATGTTATTCACATTTGCTGCGAGGGATCTTTTAATGCCCAAACCCCGATCCTATCCCCGTCGAACCACGTGAGAAATTGAAGCGATTGCTCGCTCCTGGCACACGTGGGTCTCTGTGTTTCTAAAGGCGAGCGTGACTGAAGACGCCACTTTTCTCCTTTTCCTCTTTAGGGGAGTACCGTCAACCTGAACGTCATGGGATGGCTGTACCACAGGATAGCCACTCTGATTGGCTCCCCGGGCCACACGACCCTTGGGGTCACCCTGATGATAGGTTAGTGCTTTTGTCCCTCACAGGACGTGCTACAAGGGGGCTGCTCGGGGCATCAGAGGACACGGGGTCTCGTCAGGCCCCCTTCTGGGTGGGGGACGTCAGCCTGGCCTGGCCTCTCTTCTAGGGGGCTTGTTCCTTCCATCAGCTTCAGTCCTTCCAGAGGGCCCAGTGTGGGGGGAAGGTGGTGAAGCGCTTGGCTGGGGAACAGCAGCTTCCAGGCTCGACTGTGCTGAGCTCTCTCTCCTCAGGAGGTCTCTGCAGGCTTTTTGGCAGACAAGGATGGGTTTGGGGAGGACAGCCATGCTGATTCTTTAGGTGAAGGTTTCCTAAGGAGGCAAGATGCTGACGCGGAAGCCTCCCAAACCATCTTGTTCTCCCCTCATTCCTCCCTTTTCGGTGATCCCTTTCCTAAAGCTCAGTCCATAACTCCCCCTGCCGAGTGCTTAGGAAATGGGGGTTCGGATCGCAGGGAGGGGGCAGGCCTGGGCTGGCAGCAGGTGTTTCTATGGAGGAGCAGCCAGGCCAGGGATTGGCCCCCTCGGCCTTCTCTCGCTCTCCATCATTGCTAAAGGTGACGCTGTGGGGCTAGTTGGCTTTCCACCTCCTCAGCTCGGTTCCGTATTCTGTAGCAGCTCTTCTGCCGCGCTCCAGCGAGCGCCTGACCCACCTGAGCCTCCCTGACTCTTCACTTGGTCTGTCCAGCCCCTTCTAGAAGGACAGTCTTCCTAGTGTAGGGTTGTTAGTAGTGGGGCCCGCTTGGTGAACTTCTGTCCCTGCTTTTAGGCACTTCCCAGCCTAGTCCCTAAATTGGTGTTATTTCTTGGCTTTTGATTCAGGGGGTGTAACCTGTGTCTTTTCACTATTATGTGGCTTGATTCTGGCATTCATGGACTGGAGAGCAGAGAAAATCCTTCATAAAGAAGAAGGAAAAACTGGTAAGCTTTGAAACCCCGTTTTTGCAGGGAGGTTCCTCAGTGCACCATTTTGGGGCTTAATTAGTGATGTTGTTTTTGGTTTTCACTTCCAAAATCGATTTCCTCTTGTCTCAATTTGGACTTCGATATATTTTTTTCTAATTCAGTTGGAAACATTATTATTAAGCCTTGTGTTTCTTGGGAATAGAATACTGCCCCACCCCCAGCCCCCCAATTATTGCCAAGGGGCTAACCTCACTTAAACATTTCAGCTTCCAATCTGCTTCCACACATTTTAATTAGTCCACAAATATTCTGTTTGTAATTACTTGGCTCAGCGTTTATTTCACTTCATGTGAAACTCATTTAAATTCTCAAAGAAGTAAAAGCATCCTAATGTGGAAGAAAACTTCCAATATTTGGAAACTTATGCCATTCTTATTTGCTCTTGTTCCTCCAGGTGAAGTTATCAAAATAAGAGACATGAAGGACTTCTCATTGTCCCTGTGGATTATATTTTTAATTTGTGTATGGTATTATGTGGCCATATTTCCTTTTATTGGACTTGGCAAGTAAGCATCTACTTCCTTGCAGGAGAGCAGTGTCTGGTGTGTGCATCTTGAACGGACACACACAATACTTGAGAAGTAAAATCGTGTTCTTAGATGTTGATTATATACTTATATGGGGGAAAAAAGGAAGCTAAGAAAACGTAAGCTCTTGTTGGATGCTTAGGCGATTTTGTTAGCCCTGAGGGTTAGTCTTGGTGTGTTAATTTGGAGAAAACCCTTTCTAGCGGTTATTGTCATATTCGATTTCCATTTAATTCTAAGCCCCCCCCCCCATTTTATCATATTTATTATTCATATATACCGAATACTACTTTATTCACCTCTTAAAATAATTAGATATTTTAAGAATAGTTTACAGCTTAGCTCTGATTGCACAGGAAATCATTTTTATGAAAACATTTGTTTTCTGTTAAGAATACTACAGAAAATAGATCTTTGAACATCTTAGAGTCCATTTGAGTAATTAGATATTCTGTTTCTATTTTTTTATTCTTGGACCTAGCAGTCTCCATGTCATCAAGCAAATTCCAAAAAAGGGTTTAAACCAAAATTTGTTAAAAACTTTTTTGCTGCATAGGAAGTCTGACTGATTGATCACAGTTCCTGAGCTGTTGGCAGCTTCTTCTTTTGGTACTTTAACTCTTTTGTGAATCTCAAGGTTATGAGACCAGGAAGGGCCAAGATCTCACATTTTTAGAGTTACAAAACCTTTGCTCAGAATTCTCAGTCCTAAAGCCCCTTGAGCTTATTGTGACTCACCTGCCCAGAAATAAGTGGCTGCTCATGCCAGTGTCCACTGTACTCTCAGTCTTTGGAAACCTAGTCCGGAGAGGTATGTATCCAGTTCACAGATCAAAAATGAGCAGAAGACCCAACCAGCAGAAGAGGCACCACATCCTTCCTTCTCACCTTGGAAACAGGAGGACCCATTATTTTTCTATTCAGAATATACTTAATTGCTTGTCCTCGGCAGATGGGAATTTTAATGATGTAAACAGTTTCAGATAGTTACTAAATATCTTTCTTCCTACTATGTAGTTTTTTGAAATTAGTTTGGAAGAGCAAAGGGCTGGTATTATTTAAAATATTGTCATGTAGACAAGGGAGTTGGCTCCTCGCCCTAAAAGGGACAATTAAAATCCAGGATTGGAAGTAACAAAGGAATTGAATGTAAACTTGGTGGAAAATCTTCCCAACAGTGCTGTCCAAAAAGGAAATGGGCCTTCTTAAGTAGGTAATAGGTTTCCCCTCTAGAGAGCTTTAAGCTAAGGCTGTGTCCACTTTTTTGGGTTAATTGTTGAGAGGATTCGCATTCATGACATAGATGATCCCAGAAGTCCCTTGACTCTGAGATTCTTTGGTCACATGATGTGAGCATCTTAATAAGGACCACAGAAGTAACAGCTCTCACAGGGAGCCATCCTGCCCAGAGTTTGTACTAGTGCCTGTTTGGCCTTCCTCTCAGGACAGTCTACAACTGGTCTAACTATTCCTTATGGCACCTGGGTGGACGCTGGTGGTTGTTGTTTATCTTTTTGGGCAGGTGAAATCTTTTCTAAAAAATGCTGAGTTTGGTTTCTTTTCTCTTCCCCACCCTTTGAATTTCAGGCTCTTCTTTATAGAGAAATATAAATTGTCCCCACGCACCGCAAGTGCAATCAACAGGTATTGAATATATAGGCTTCTTCACTGCCAATGTTGGGTGCAACGATGGGGGGTGCAAAAGAAGCAGGAAAAATGTGGGGACGTCAGACCGCATGGGGTGAGGCCCAGCGGTGGGGGGGGACCAGGACGATCCGGTTCCCCAGCACACCGCAGCCCTGTGGGGAGAGACGTGTGTGCGTGCGTGCGTGTAGGAGGGGCTCGGGGAGGTCCGGGGATCAGGTCTAGGGAAGACGGGCAAGACGGGCTTTGTTTCATCCGAGTGTTTTTCGTTGCCTTTGAGTCATTCGGGGTGTTGTGTTTTTGCCAGCATTGTGTACGTCATCTCGGCTCCCATGTCTCCCGCCTTCGGGTTTCTGGTGGACAAGACGGGCAGGAACATCTTGTGGGTTCTCTTTGCGGTGGTGGCCACGCTGGCTTCCCACGCCATGCTGGCCTTCACCTTCTGGAATCCGTGGATCGCCATGGTACGTGCGCCCCGGCCCTGCGCCTGGCCCCCGTTTCCCCCTGCACTCCGACGGCTTCCTCCGACGCCAGGCTTTCTTTATGCCGGCGGCCTCTGGGACTTTGGAGGTGCCTCCTCTTCTCCGGGGTGGCCCGCCCCAACTTCCCCTTGGCCTGCTTCTCCTTCCTCATCCACATCCCCCCTCCTTGCGGTGTCCCAGGCCCACTGCTGCTGTCGGTCTACCTTGTCCCCCACTTTGAGGCCTTCAGGGCAGTCTCTGGGTGGAGCCTTGGCCCGTCCAGAGTGGGGTTCCTCTCCCACTAGACCCCCTTCTTCCTTCGGTCTGGGCCTTCCTTCTCCTTGGTCACTGCATCCATCCCTGGCCTTCTCTGCCTGCCCCAGGCCCAGCTGACCGCTCCCTCATCTGCCCTCCGCCAGGGTTTGGCCCTCGACCACTGGCTGCGCAGGAGCGTCTCCCCAGCCCCGCTCGCCCTCACCTCTCCTGGCAGCATCCGGGCTGAGGAGCCGCTCCACGCCATGGTCCCCCGCGGGCCCTTCCCTGTCTGTCCTCGGGGTCTGGCTCTGTCGGCCTCCCCGGCTCCCCTTCATCCTGGCGCTTGTTCCTCGCCGCCGTGCCCTCCGCCGGCCCCAAGGGCTGCCCCGTCCGTGCTCAGCTCCAGGCCCCGACAGTGCCGCGGCTGCCCCATGTAAAGGTTTCTTTTCTTGGCTGTTTTTCCACAGTGTCTGCTCGGCGTCTCCTACTCGCTTCTGGCCTGCGCACTGTGGCCGATGGTGGCGTTTATCATTCCCGAACACCAGCTGGGGACGGCGTACGGCTTGTAAGTATCGTGGCATGGTGGTCCTTGCAGGTGCTGGGGGACGGGTGTGGCCGGAGTTTGCCCCGCCGGAGCTGGGCTTTCTTCAGGTTCTGGGCCCGACTTAGGAGGGAGGAAACCATCTCTGGTCCTCACTCCACGGAGGGATAGAGGGGAGGCCCGACGAGCCTGGGGGTTCCGGAGAATCCACCCAACGAGGCCGTCTGGACCAGCACCCTGTGTGGTGGCTCCGCCTCGGCCAAGGCTGCTGCCACGAGGTATGGAAGGCTGATGAGGGCAGCCGGGATGCGGTTTCCCTGGACGCTGAGACCTTTTGGGGGAGGATTCAGCCTCTCGTTTCCTGGCTGGGCTGTCTCTGTTCCGAGGTCCTACAGTGATTCTGCCGCATCGGACTTCCCCTTTGGCGACTCTGCCACATCGGACTTGACTTGCCCTGTGGCGACTGCCGCATCGGACTTCCCCTTTGGCGACTCTGCCACATCGGACTTCCCCTGTGGCGACTCTGCCGCATCGGACTTCCCCTGTGGCGACTGCCGCATCGGACTTCGCCTGTGGCGACTGCCGCATCGGACTTCCCCTTCGGCGACTCTGCCGCATCGGACTTCCCCTGTGGCGACTCTGCCGCATCGGACTTCCCCTTTGGCGACTCTGCCGCATCGGACTTGCCCTGTGGCGACTGCCGCATCGGACTTCCCCTTCGGCGACTCTGCCGCATCGGACTTCCCCTGTGGCGACTCTGCCGCATCGGACTTCCCCTTCGGCGACTCTGCCGCATCGGACTTCCCCTGTGGCGACTCTGCCGCATCGGACTTCCCCTGTGGCGACTCTGCCGCATCGGACTTTGGTGTCAGGCCGAACAGCGGCCAGCGGGCGTCCTGTGATCTTCCAGAACCTGCCATTGGGGTGGCATTCATTGGGCCCCTCGTCCCATGCCATCTGCCCCTGCGCCCAATAACAGCCCAGGCCGGCATCGCTAATGACAGTCATCAAGGAACAGTCCAGTTGTAGTCAGGGGCGCTGTTTCAGAAAGGCAGGATGTAGAAATCTTTCTCAGAAGGGATCGTGGAAAAAGATGTGAAGCCTTCAGGGCTGCCATCGTGGCTTGGTGTTCCCTTGTGTCTGATCTTCCTGACTGCATAGACTTGGTGAAGATTCAATGATTCAATGTGTCTCCCTCCAGCACGTCTCTGTTTGACGGCTGAGGAAACGGAGACAAGCAGCCTTCTGTGCCTTGCCCAGCGTCATGCAGCTAGGAATTATCTGAGGGTGGATTCGAATTCGGCTCTTCCTGATTCCAAGCCCAGCATGGGCTATCCTTACTCACCCATGACCCTTCTTCAGACCTCTATCAAATCTGGCTCTTCCTCTGTGAGGTTTGATAAACATTTTCTCTTTTTTACATTTTCAAAGGAGCCCATCTCGCTGCCTCCTCAGTTAGGATCCCTCAGAATGGGCGTCTTGAATGACGTTCCAGACCAAACCTGGAGCAGGGAAGCTCTCCTGGCTGCTCTTTCCTCACACTGCCCATCCTGGTCAGCTTGGACTTGGTTGGATAATGCTTCTGGGCCCTAGCACCTCTAAGGCCCACAGGCCTCCCTGTTCCCTGGCCTGTGCCCAAGGGCCTTCCTCCCCACAGGCAGGGCCTGGGGGTGCACAGGGTCTCCTTAGGAGACCCCCCAACTCTAGGATGGCGGGGGGGGGGTGCCCTGGAGGGGATCCCTTGGCATATCGTTGCCTCTGAGTTTCCCTCTTTCTGCAGCCCTCCTGCTCAGAGGCTCAGGAGAGGAGGCCGAAGACTTTCTTTCATCTTGTAAAGAGTAAAATTAGGGTCGTTGACTGAATATATTATACTAGTGGTCGCCAGGGATTAAAATTCAATCCCGATAAAATACTCAAGTCAGTCTGGGGTTTTTATGGTGGTTTAATTACAATAGAAGGAAGAAATTAAGAAGAAGGAGAGAGAGGAAAGGGTATAAGACTGCTCTGGCAAGCCAGATAGCAATTCAGAGGCCTAGGCCAAGGGGCCTTCTCAATCTAGCTCGGCTTCCAGCCACGAGGTCTCTGAGATGAGGGGCCCTCTAGGAGGATAGCACTTTAGGAGGTAAAGGAAAAGAGGAATCGGCCTAAACCACTCACCAAGCACTCTAAGAATGCTGCCACGAGCTCCCAATGCTGAAAGAGCCCCACGTCTTGGCTTAGGATAGCTCAGGGGGTTTGTCAGTTGTTTCTGATTTGTCATTTGCTAGCACATGTCTGCCATAGGCCATCCTTCTCAACACTTAATCCTTAAGTAGGGGTGTAGACATTCCTGTTTGCTAGAATTCTAAGACTAAGCAGGATGGAGAAAATCTAAAATTCACAATCTTGAACCCTTTGGCCTCTGACTATGCTGGGGCTTACCCTGACCTGCTCCTTCCGGCTTCTCGCAGCTCCTTCCAGGGTTCCTTCTTTCCCTCCTCAGAAAGTCAGCGACGTCCATCTGCCTTGTTGCAGCTGCAGCTCCCTGGAAGGGCATGTTGGCCAGTCAGACAGGAAGGCTCGCTGTGTGCCAGGCACTGTGCCGAGCTCTGGAGATGGGGTGCCCACAGAAACAGCCGGCAGTCGGGGAAGGCCTGGGGGCACGTTGGGTCTGGCCTGCCCGCACTCAGGAGGTGCCAGAGCCGTCAGAGTAGTCGAGAAAAAGGGTTTGAGCCCATAAACACTCCAGGAACTGTGTTTAAGGACACTGGGCACAAACTGTGTGTAAGTCGTGTGTGTGGCCTCCGGGTGGCAAACACACTCGAATCTTTCTTTCCCAGCATGCAGTCCATCCAGAACCTGGGCCTGGCCATTATGGCCATCGTTGCCGGTGAAATCTTGGATCACTGGGGCTATTTGTACCTGGAGATATTCTTCATCGCCTGCGTTTCTGGTGAGTCCTTGACCTGCAGACTTTTGCTTTCTCTTGTTCCTGGGCCAGACTGTAGGGTCCACCCCGTGTCTGAGAAGTAGCCGCTACAGGCAGGGGGGAGCAGGCGTCCTCCGGGGAGTTGGCGGTGGAGCCGCCCTGGGCGCCTTCTCTCTGGGGTTTAGGGTGGGGGTCCTCCGGGCAGCCCTTCAGCGGGGGTGCCAGAGCGGAGAGCCCTTAGCACAGGCCGGCAGGAGCTTGTGGTAAACGGCGAAGAGGGGCAGGGAAGGGAGGAGGGGGTGCCGGGCTGTCCCGTTGTGGAAGGGCCCCCCGCTTCGCCATCTCTCATGGTGTGAGGCCGAGCCACAGCTCCAGGCTGCTCTGGGAGCATCAGCGCGACCGCGTAGAGACGCTTCTCTAAAAGATTTCTCCCTCTTTCTTCCTCCCAGTGTCCCTCCTGTCCGTGGTTCTGCTGTATTTGGTGGACTGCTCTCGAGGTAACGTTGCTAGGCCCTGAGGCCGTCTCTGGGGGAGCCGGCCTCTCCAGGACGTCCGATTCAGTCTTGTTTCTGAATCTGTTCACTTGGGGCAGCCGGGGGCTCAGTGCGTAGAGAGCCGGGCCTGGGCGCTCCTGAGGCTCCCGAACCCCTGTGGCCTCAGCCTGGCTCCGTGCTCAGTAGGGACCCCAGATGAGGAGGAGGCGATGCATGAAGCATCTTCCCTTTTGGCTGTTTGTCCCTTGTTGTTCTGGGAATTCTGAGTGTCTCTGCCAAGAATGGAGGCGCTGCCAGGAGGTTGGCATCAGGCCCCCCCTTCCCCCGCCCAGATTCTCCTGTCTGTGTCGCCCCACGTCACCCATTTTTGGGGTCATCTAGCGTGGACTCCCCCCCCCCCCCCCCCAGCGCCGGCCAGATGAGCCCCTGGAAGACATCGTCCCTTAGAAGTGGCCCTGAGGGGCATCTGGGGAACGTTGGCCTCGTGGACGTGTCAAACGTGGCCTTCTTCTTTGGTGTCCGTCTGTTCCACGTGAGCACCTGACCTGCAGGCGCGTTTGGAGCCGGCTTTAACCCTGAATGGCCCCTCTCAATTCCGTCAGAGTCCGAGTCCTTGCCCCGAAGGTCCTTTCTTGTGTGCGGGCGCCCCGATTCTCTGTGTTTCAGTGCAGCCCTGGGAGGCCCCCCTCCTGTGCTTGCCCCGTCCCCCCCAGCCCCTTCCCTCCTCCCCCCACCACAGACCCCCTTTTTACTCACGCATGTCTGCATCCCTTGGTGGGATTGACTCCAAGTGAACACGCTTACACATGTGTTCTGTATACACACATGGGCACGTAGGGGGAAACGAAGAGCGCCCCGGCCGGGGCCGAGTCCCGCCAGGGTCCCGTCCCCTCCGCGGCGAGGGGGACGGCCGCCCTTCCGGCATCGCCGGGTGGGGGCCCAGCAGGCGCCCCCCCGAGGCCGCGGTGGCCATCGGGGCCGATCCGACGGAGCGGCTGTGCCGGGGGATTGGCCCGGGCTGTGCATGAGCGCACTCTGGTGCCGCGTTTGCCCGACTCCTTGTTTCTCGTGTTCCAGGAGGAACCCTGAACTGTTCTGTCAAGCAGAGGGCGGATCTGTCCAAGTCGACGCATGCCGAGTAAGTGCCGGGGCGCGAGGGGCAGTGGGGGGCGGGCCTGCGGCGGCTGCTTCCCCCTTCGGGCCGACTCCCCGAAGACCCTCCTTCCCGTGGACGGACATCCCGTTGTTACGGCGAGCCCCGAGCCTGGAGCTTTCCTGGGGAGCAGCTGACCAAGCCCAGAGCCTCTGACCCCACGTGTGGACGTCAGGCGCGCCCCGTGGCGTGGCTCTGAGCTGCAGGAAGGGAGGGAAGCTCCGGTGTGCCCGCGGGTGCTGGCTCCGAGCGCCCTCGCTGCCGAGGCGGCCTCCGCCGGGCTCAGCCGTACGTTCTCTTGGAAAATGGCCCTCGAAGACGCGCGCACAAGCCGAGCTTTGATCCGAGGCCCCGTCGTGAGAGCGGCCTCGGGAGCCCCGAAGTCGTCGTCGGCCGCCATTCTCGCTGCTCTGGAACTTCTCTGGATGGACCTGGATGGCGGGGCCGAGGAGGGCTCGAGACCCTCAGAGGCCATTGGAGTGACTTCAGGGCAGTTACGAGGAAAGGCCATTCCGGAAGGCCTCTTTCCCCGGCTCTGCCTCAGAGGCGTCTCGTGGCACGTGATGCTCCGTCGAGCCGCCCGCCTGTCTGTCCTGCTGTCCCGCTCTTAGCTCGGCCTCTGTCCCCCGCAATGATCCAGCATCCCTTTTAAGAAGGCCCAGCTCTGCCTCCTGGCTGCCGGCCCTCGCCTCCGCGGCCTGGATTGAGCCCCTTTCCCGGGGGGTCCGGAGGGCCTGCGACGTCTGGCCGACGTCCCGGGGCTCTCTGGCAGGGAGCTTGCTCTGATGGGGAGGCTCAAGTCTCCTGCGTTTGGGCCCTGGTCTGGGAGGGGGACCGAGACCTGCCATCATTCATTTCGTCTTCTGCCCTGTCCAACCCCCGCCTTCTTCCGAAGGAGAGGAAAGGCTCGGCCCAGACAGCTCGCTGTTCAGGGACCTTCTTTTTTTTTTAATTTTAAAAATTTCATATTTTATTTCTTGAAAGAAGGCTTTTTTTTTACCAAAACATGAGAACACAGGGATCCCTACAAAATAGCTCAATTACATGCTTATGTAGTTTATAGAAATTATTCACAGCATTTATATGAAACACAGTCTAGGTTACCTCCCTGCTCAGGCTGGATTGTCCCCTCCCAGATTCCCGAGTAGTCTGTGCAGGTTTGCACTTCTAGTTCGTGGGCCTCGGGGACCTTCTTCAAGGGCACGGAGGAGCCATTTATTCTGAGAGGGCCTTTGGGGAAGGCGGAGATGCCTCAGGATGGCCTGACATAAACGTGGGCCTGCCGAGCCCATCAGAAAAGTCCCGTCTGCCTGGAAGTTGATTTCATGTGGACTTCGTTGAACGACCAGCTGAGGGCTCTGATCTAGGAGCTCGTTTTCAGCCCTAGTCTGAGACGAGGGTAGGGCTCCAAGCGTGTTACTCAGTTCAGACCTTTTGGTGAGCAGCTTTTAGACGTTGTGTTTTAAGCCTTTAACGTTTTTAACTTCGTTTGGTGGGTCGTCTTGGCCAGAGAGTTCATCTGTAGGCGGCCAGCCTGCTGGGGGTGGCCTCCCTGGGTATAGCAAGGCTGGCCCTTGGGTCCTTCTGTCGGCCCCACACCTGAAGGGAGCCTCTCTGGCAGCCACAACAACGTGCCAGAACTTGGAGTCATTTCCAGGCCATTTTGGCGGGTGCGTCTCTGCTCTGACTAACGTGCTGGGATAAGGGGTCCCCGTGGCCATTGGACGTAAGCCAGCTTGCCGAGTCCTGCCTCGACTCCTCAGTACAACGATGGCTGCCTGGAGGGGCTGGGGGCTGGCAGCTCGTCCTGGGGAGACGTTTGTATAGTGTCGCCTGCGTTAGAGGTATTTGAGCCGAGGGCCGTGTGGGGTTCCATCTGCCACCGCCGGAAAGCCCAGAAGGATGCTGTTCGAACTCTGCCGGCTCAGGCAGGGAGCCTCTTCGTGTGCACCGGGCTTTGGCCTTGGCAGAGGAGGACAGAAAATGGGAGTGTTGGACCCCGCTACGACTGAGGCTCCTCATGCTTATTAGGGTCCTTCTTGGGGTCCTTGTGACTGCTGGTCTCTTCTCCACTCATTTTAATGTGTTTTTGCAGATGAATTTGAAGAGCAGCCACCCACGAGTGAGGCAGCTGTCCATGGTGCCCAGGAGAGCTGGCTACTTGGGAAGGAAGGAATGGTCTGGAAGCAGAGGCCTAGCAATGTGCACAAGGACCTTTAAAGGAAGAAACTTCTGCCTCTTTCACAGCTTCCTCCCAAAGTCTTTTGTGTAAGAGGGCAAATTCTCCTAGATCGTGTCTTCTGCGGAGGAGTTCCCTTGAACCGCTTGCTAATAACTTCTTCAGTGCCCAAGTCTGACAGTGTACTTTGGAAAGCCTCCCTAAACTTTGCCGGGGCAGTGAGTGAGTAATAGGGGAGAAGACAGGCTCTTCTGCTGAAGGGCCTTTTCTCTAGGTCCTCTCGTTTTTTATTTTTTTTAATTCTGTGTGTAGTAAAAGGTCAAAAGTTATTCCAGATCTGGAAATTTTAGTAGGTTACCTATTTATAAACCAAAACCAAACAATCCAACAGCCCCCAACCCACCAGAAGCACCTCAGAGTTTTATATCAAATAAAATGGAGTATAATCTGATGTGTATATTTACTTCTGTTTTTATAATGGGAAATGTGCAGGTAAAAGCTATTGTTACTAAGGGAAAATTCACTAATAATCATGACTATTATCTCCTTAACTAAGTAAAGCTATTTTAAAATTTCTTAAGCTCTCTTTAACTTAGAACAGTCCTGTTAGCAAAATATTTTTTACATTTCCTGTAATGACTAAAATATCGATGGATTAAGATGACAATTGTGTACCATTACAAGTATATAAAAAATTATAAAAGGAAAAACTTCTTAAATTTAATTTTTTAATTTAATGTACAAATGAGCATTTATTTTTCCCTTTATATCGTGTAGAAATTTAAGTTGTCACTCAACATTTTTTTTAAACACTTCCATCTTAGAATCAATACTCTACATTGGTTCTAAGGCAAAAGAGAGGTAAGGGCTAGGCAATGGCGGTTAAGCAACTTGCAAAAAGGTCACACAGCTAGAAAATGTCTGATTTGAACCCAGGATCTCCTAGCTCGAAGCCTGGCTCTCAATCCACTGAGCTACCTAGTTGCCCCCTTGCATTTCTTGTCTTAGGTGAGCCAGATCAAAGAAAATGTGAACGAATTACAGCTGCTGAACTAATTTTGGAAATAAATCTCCCTCTGGACATTTTAATTGTTTAGCTTCTGGAGAAAGAAGCTACAAAGCCATCTTAAAGAAAAGATACAGTGATGGGATGGAACCCTTGGTGCCATGAGAGCATATTGTTGGCAATTCCCATTACAGAGCCCCCTTGCAGTGTGAGCTGCTCTGGGAGGTCAGGACACCTTCACAAGCTTAATGTGGGTGCTGGTAACTCCAAATATTTAACAGCAGTGAGATGTCACTCAGGTTCTAGAACAGGCAGACTTTGCAAGTTGTTTAAAATATTTATTTAAAATGTTTAATGCTATGCCTGGTACCTTGGTTTACACTTTCCTAGTTCCCTCTTTAATCATCCTCCTATTACAATTTAGATAATATTTGAGAGTTGAGAGGATCTAAGTGGCTGTCCAGTCCAGTCCAAGCATGCCCAAAAGAATCTCCACTCCAAGCTAAACTCTAGAAATGGGAAGACTGTTGTGCTTTGGGACAGCCCTAATGCTTAGATCATGATTCTTCTCTCTCTTTTTTTTTTTTAAACCCTTACCTTCAGTCTTGGAATCAATACTGTGTATTGGTTCCAAGGCAGAAGAATGGTAAGGGCTAGACAATGGGGGTCAAGTGACTTGCCCAGGGTCACACAGCTGGGAAGTATCAGGCTAGATTTGAACCCAGGACCTCCCGTCTCTAGGCCTGGCTCTCAATCTACTGAGCTACCCAGCTGCCCCCCTAGAACATGTTTCTTGACAGTCTCAATTTTCAGCTTCTCCCCATTGCCCTCTGGGGCTGCACAAGAGAAGTCCAATCCCTGCTCTCTGGGACAGCCACTCAGCCTTCTCCCAAAGACTGCCCAGAGTTTTCTTTAGTCCTCCCAGAGTGGTCTGTAATCTTGGCTAACCAAAAATCCTTTGATGTTTCACGGGCTCCAGGCCTTTCATCATCCTGGTTACTCTTCTCTGGACATTGTCCAGGCTGTCCATGCCCTTGTGAAACTGGTGCTCAGTACAGCTGAGCTTGATAGAGGCTGGAGGCCCATCAGCTGGACCCTTCCCTCATCTTGGCAGCAGCTCTGATCCTCTGAATGCACCCAAGGTTGTTGATGTTTGCCAGGCTGGTTTTACCTTGCTGCTCGCCCAAGTAAGCTTGTGGTCCCTCGACCCCACCAGAGTGTCTTCTGAACAATTGTCAGATCAGGCCTTCCCCATCTTTTTTTCCATTCAACAAGCATTTTATTTAGTGCCTAAAACCATTGAGTCCCTCCTATAAAATTTCATGTATAATTATGATTTTTTAAAAAGTTTATTTAATGAATTAATTTAGAATATTTTCCCATGGTTACAAGATTCATGTTCTTTCTCTCCCCTCTTCCTACCCCCCTCTCAAGTCCAATGAGCAATTCCACTGGGTTTTACATGTGTCATTGATGAAGACCTATTTCCATATCATTGCTAATTGCACTGGGGTGATCATTTAGAGTCTATATCCCCATTTGTATCCCCATTCGTGTCCCCATTGTACATGTGATCAAGCAGTTGTTTTTCTTCTGTGTTTCTACTCCCACAGTTCTTTCTCTGGATGTGGAGAGCATCCCTTCTCATAAGTCCTTTAGGATTGTCCTGGGTCATTGCATTGCTGCTAGCTGGAAAACCATCACATTCTATAGTACCAGAGTATCAGTCTCTGTACAATGTTCTCCTCGTTCTGCTCCTTTCACTCTGCATCACATTTCCTGGATGTCGTTCCAGTTCACATGGAGTCCCTCCAGTTCATCATTCCTTTGGGCACAATAGTATTCCATCACCAGCATATACCACAAGTTGTTCAGCCATTCCCCAATCCATGGACACCCCCTCATTTTCCAGTTTTTTGCCACCACAAAGTGCAGCTATAAATGTTTTTGTACAAGTCTTTTTCCTTATCTCTTTGCCTCCCCCATCTTAATTCTGTGAAAAACAGAACTGGGTCACCTTGGTGGAACGGTGATTTCATCTTGTAGGGAAATTTGAGAATAAGCCAGGATTTTAAAAAAGGTCAATTTTATCCATACCCATCAGTATTCGCCCTGCAACTTGGAGGCTTAGAGTTGTCTCCATGAGAAGACTAAGAAGTCCTGTATCTAGGATTTATTCTTCAAGCTACTGTGCATTCTGAAAGCAGTAAACTGTCCTGCAGACTCAAGTCATAGTTCCTTTTCTTTCCTCCCCTCTCCCATTTCCTCAATAGGCATGGTCCTTTCCTTTCTTCCTCTTCTCTCCTCCTCCATCATTCGCTCCCCCTCTCCCCTTCTTCCTTCTCTGTCCTCCCTGATATTCATCCTCCTTTCCTTCCTCCTTTCCCTCCTCCCTCAACCCTTCCCTCTTTTCCTCTCATCCTCTCCCTCTCCTTCCCCTTCTCCCTCTGTCTTTCCCCACTCCTCTCTCCTTTCCCCTTCTCTCTCCAAGGCAGATTGGACTCGTCCTTTGCTGTTTTGGGCATCGAGATTTACTCCTCCAGCTTCTGCTGCTATGTGAATAGATGCTGCCCTTGGAATTCTTGGGAAAACCTTTAATGCTGTTCTCTCCTTTCCCCCCCCGACTGTCCCTTCTAGTCGGAGCAGTCCGGAGCAGTCGGGGCAGGGATGGATGGGATTCAGCGGCTCCAGCTTTCCCCCCTGTTCCTCCGGTTTGGGATCGGGTTCTCCCTCCTTTGCTGAGCATCATCTGATCGGCCCGAATGTTTTGGTCACTTCTCTCAGGAAGACCTTTCCTGGAGTGAAGTCATCAGAGCAGAGCCCCAATTCGGGGCTTCACCGCAGGGTGCGCTCTTACCTCGGGGCATTCCTCGGGTCCCTCTAAGTGCGGTAACTGCCCTCAGACGCATCCCGGGGCCGCCTTCCCTCTCTCCGTCCCCCAGGGCTTCCCTGCCCCCATTGTCATCCTCCGACTTCTGTCATCCAAGTTTGGGCTGTGCCGGGGGTTGGATGGGGACTAGGCTGGGCTCTCCTGAACGAGGCGCCTGCCCCGCGCTGGAGGGATGGCCAGTCCCGCCCTTTTCCCCTGGCTCTGCCTCAGAGGGCCCCGTGGCCATCGCGCATGCGCCCGCGCCGAGCGCTTCACTTTCACCGTCCGCCTGTCCCTCAGTCGGGGGCTCGCTAATTGGGCCGCAGCTCCTGGACCAGCCTGAGTCTGTTGCTGCCCCCAGACAGGAAGAAGAGCACGGGGTTCAGGCAGCTGTTGAGGCTGACCAGGGGCCGCCACACCTTGTACGCCGCGCTGACCGCGGTGAGCAGCGGGCAGTTCTGCACGGCTTGCAGGCGGATGAAGAAGTAGACGGAGCGGGTCACGTGGAAGGGGCCGAAGCAGAGCGTGAAGAGGCCGCACACCAGCAGGATGGTGCGGATGGACTTGGCGCGGGCGGCCGTGCCCACCCCGGCTCCGGCCTCCTCGCGCCGCGCCAGGCTCTTGACCATCAGCGAGTAGCACAGCAGGATGACCAGGGAGGGCACGGCGAAGCCCGAGAACGTCAGCACCATCCCGTACACGAAGAAGCGGCCGAAGTTCTCGGGGCTGCTCAGGTCGTAGCAGACCGTCTGGCCGTCGCTGGAGCCCGTCTCCGAGAAGACGAGCGTGGGCAGCACCTGCAGGACCACCAGGGCCCAAGTGGCGGCCGAGCCGATGCGGGCCAGCCGGCGGGTGCGGTAGGCCAGGGAGCGGATGGGGTAGCAGACGCCCAGGAAGCGGTGCACGCTGATGCACGTCAGCAGCAGGACGCTGCCGTACAGGTTGGTGTAGAAGAGGAAGCGCACCAGCCGGCACAGCAGCTCCCCGAAGGGCCACTGGTCGGCCAGCGAGTAGTTGATGATGAGGAAGGGCAGGCTGGCGATGTACAGCAGGTCGGCCACCATCAGGTTCGAGAGGTAGATGGTGGAGCAGGTCCAGCGCGTGGTGCGGCACCAGGACAGCCACAGGACCAGCGCGTTGAGGGGCAGCCCCAGCACGAAGACCACGCTGTAGGTGACGGGCAGGTAGACCCTCTTGTAGTCCTCCGCGATGTTGCACCGCTCTTCTCCCAGGGACTCGTTGGCCTCGAGGCCCGCGCCGTCCGCCATGGGATCCTACCTGCTGTGGGAGAGCAAAGTGGAAACAGTCACGCCACGGGGTCGCCCCAACCTGTTCAAGGGGGAGGCTGCCAAGTAGCTCAGGGCTTCCAAGGCCTTGCCTAGAAGCTTTTCAAGAGATGACGTTCATGTGGGCTGCCAAGCCTAGTGACTGCAGGTCCTGGGTTCAAATCTGATCTTATGCGCTTCCTAGCTGTGTGACCCTGGGGAAGTCACTTAACCCCCATTGCCTAACCCTGACTGCTCTTCTGCCTCGGACCCAAGGTTTTAAGAGAGGAGATAAAGGTTTTTTTTTTTTTAAATGACATTAATAACTCTTATCTGCCAGGGGGTGAAGAAGTGGATCTGCTGACACTTCTATGTGCCACAATGCTAAGGAAAGACAACCCCCTCCACCATTCACTCCAGCGTCCAGTCTGTGAAAGTGAAGTAGGATCCTTACCTTTTTTTTTTAGCTCATTTTATTTTCTTTGTGCTGCTATGGTATTGCTTATCTAAATGCACCCCCCCCCCCCATTTGCTTCATGGCATAGCTGGTGATCTGAAATTTAAAAAGTGAATTCTATAGGGAATACCCATGACTTGGGGCTTGGCTGCCATTGAACCCAGGAACTCCTAAAGGCCTCTTCTTTGCTACTTTTCATGTGAAAACTGGAATAGACCAAGTTTTTACTGATACCAGTAATTCTTTTTTTTATGGGGAGGTTGCTAGGAGGCTCAGTGCCGAGAGCACTGGGCCTGGGGTCAGGAAGGCTTATCTTCCCAAGTTCAAATACAGCCTCAGACATTTACTAGCTGTGTGACCCTGGGCCAGTCACAACCTTTTCCTCAGTTTCTCCATCTGTAAAATGAGCTGGAGAAGGAAATGGCCAACCGTTCCAGTAGCTTCACCAAAACACCCTCAGTGGGGTCACAAAGAGTCAGCTCGACTGAAAAACAACAAAAAATTATTTTTATACGAGACCTGAGTTTTTGTCAGTTTGGGGAACTCCTGGTCAGGACAGCTTCCTCTCCCAAAGCCGATTGGCCCATCTTCTACAAGGCACAGACCAGGCAGGGGCACTGGTCAGACCACAACTACTCATTCAAGCCTGTTTGACCCCAAGTCCAGCATTCATTGATTGAGAACTGGAAGGGCTTGAGAGATGGCCTCATCTGGCCTCTCATCCCACAAGAAACAGAGACCCAATGTTAATTGGCCTCTAAATGGCTGAGCAAGGATTTGGATCCAGAACTTCTGACCCCCAATGAAAGGGAAGCTGGCAGCGAGCAAAGGAGTCTTTGCATTGAGACTGAAGCTCATCTTCTGTTCACTCGCCTGCTCTTTGCCTCAGGATGGGCGGAAGCTCCCAGATCAGAGACTGAGGCTTGGACATTTCAGATCACTTCAGGTGGACATGAAGGTTTCTCTGCCCTTTGAGTCCTGGGATGACTGGACGACTGGCTGCCAAGGCGGGAAAGTACTGACCCACAGGTAAACCCGGCTCCGAAGGGCTGCTTCTCGGTCCTCTGGTGGCCAGACATCCCTACACCCAGGGCTGAGCCCTGCCCAGGGCAGTTGGATCTCTGGGCACAGTGGCTGGTATCTGCTTGGGGCTTTATGAAGGCCTTGTTTGAATGATGACGGGCATTTGCTTGTTCTCCAACATCTGGAGCATGAAAAGAAACAAATTGGAGCAGGAGCCCAGGTGTTTCTACTCGATGCAGAATAAACAGATTCAAATGGAGAGAAACCATGAATTAAAGCACTTCCTTCTGGCCTCCCCAGAGCCAAAGCTAGACACCACCTCCTTTTCCCTTCACTCTTGTTTCCGAGACATCTTAGGCACACGCCAGGGTCAGGGTTATATTTCCTTTGGTGACCCTCGATAGAATGGGGACCCCTGGCAGGCGTGGATTATTTTCTTTGTATCTCTGAAGTCTAGCACAGAGCCTGGTGAATAGTATGTGCTTAATATATGGTTATTGTGTTAAAAAAAAAAAGAAATCTCAAAGGCTCTTGCTCCAGAGTCCCCAGTGTTCAGGAATTCTTCGTCTAGATATCCAATTCCTCCTGGTCCACTTGATTGGAGATCAATTATATGTCAAGAGGCAAGGCTGGAAGAAAGTGTCATTAGCACCAGCTGACGGGCAGGTGGGCTTGCGTTAGAATTAGGGTTAGAAATCCCACGGAATAGAGGCATCTCTGAACGTGTCTCTGTCTCTCTCGTATCTCTCCACCTGTGTGCCTGTCCGTCGTTTCTGTGTCTGTTTATCGCTGCTATCCCTGTCAGCCTGTCCATCTCTTTCTTTCTTGACCTATTTTTATCTCTCTATCTCTCTGCCCGTCTCTCTCTGTTTATCCACCAGTCTACCCATCTCATCTATCGGCTATGATTTTTTTTTGTTCAGCCAGCAATCCATGACTGTCACTCCATCCCCGTTAGTACACGCAATGAATCCCACACGGTGGTCAGTCGTATCATTCAAATTCTCACTGATGACAGCATTTCACACAGTTAGGACATCAAATAACGTGAACTGGAATCCCTGGAAGAAGAATCCGCTTCTTAGGACTCATTATTTGCACGACTCTCTGCGAGATGTCGACTTTGTCTCTCTAGCAGACGGACAAAGGCGGGGATAGTGGACATCCATCACTGGATACAGCTCTAGGGAGGTGTGTGTGTGTGTGTGTGTGTGCACATGTGTGCCAGTGTGCGTGTGTTTGTGCACATGTGTGTGTGTTTGTGCACGTGGATGTGCGCCTAGGAACACTAAGGCCACGTGCATGTCTTAAGACTCCCTGGGAACCATGGGCGATGTTGGAGCTCCAGCCCAGCTGCCGTTTTCTTCCCTTCTCTGTCTTGCTTACTTCAGGATGTCCCCAGTGCCGTCGTACCTCATCCTCCGGGTAACTGTGTGCTCCTTAGATCCTGGCCTCCCTCCATGAAAGAGCCGCATCCATCCACCTTCCTCATTCCACATCGGCCCCTGCCATGTTTTTCCTTTGGAAGCACAAAGTGGCTGAAAGCAAATACTGTTCCGATTTGGGATGTCTGGTGAGAGGCCCCCCCACGAGCCAGTCCGGAACGACTGATTGATCTCTATTAGGACTGGCCCACAGATGGGCAAAGGAGGAGGACCAGAACAGAGCTAAATAAGGAGGAAGTGAGACGGGCTCTTATCGAAGGACCTGATCTCGAAATGTTCACAGTTACAGCTGTCCATCGCTAATATTATAGAAGCGGCACCAACGTGATTCCTTTACATATA